>NW_019174323.1:12434423-12436892 GCF_002260705.1 Seriola dumerili
TTTATGCCATAACTATACTATTGACGTTTTTTACGACATTTTATGTTCTATCTATACTATGACTGTTTCTATACATTTTATTGCCCTGACTATACTATGATATATTATGCCTTTAAGTATTATCATTATGATTATTTTTTGACATTTATGCGCTCAACATTAGATTATGGCGTTTTTCCGTATTACATTTTATTCCATACTCTCCACTCCACTGTAATTGACGTGTTTACGACATTATTGCTTTCCTTATAACCATACTATGATTGGCGCTTTTATTTTTTACGTTTTTGACGCCCATCTTATTTATCCTATAGTTTTATGACATTTTTGCCTTACTATACTATGACGTTTTTTTTGTGCCATTTTATGCCTTAATAGGTATACCTATGTCGGTTTTAATGTTTGATTTTTTGATGCCTTGCAATACTATACCATCTTTTTGACATTTTTATTGCCTTACTATACTATGACAGTTTTTTTAGATCATTTCATGCAATACTCTATTACTATGACTACTTGACATTTAAATTGCCATAAATGATATGACGTCCTTTTATGACATCTACTAATTCCTTATTTAGTGACTGGTATGATGTTTTTTGATTACTCGTTTTGTATGCGCTTACAGTATACTTTATGACATTTTTGGCATTGTTAGCATTACTTCACTATGACGTTTTTTGACATTTTTTCCTTATCTATACTATTGACATTTTTTTTTGATCTGTTTTTATCCTACTTGTACATGAGTTTTATTGACATTTTTATGGCCTGTACTACACTATGATATATTATGCCCTTAGTGTTATTATGACATTTTTTGAATTTTTTATGCTTAAAATACTATACTGGTAACTAAATTTTTTTGACTTTTTTATGCCTTCTAATCTATTACTCATGACATATTCTGTTCTTCCCGTTGCTGGGCATTTTAAGCCATACTATACTATGAGGTTTTTTGCGCAGTTTTAAGCCAGTACTATACTTATGACATTTTTTGACTATTTATGCTAACTATACTATGATATTAATGATATGTTCCTTCTAATATATATAGCACTTTATATATGAAAATTTTTATGATGTTTTTATGCGCTATTATAGCCAAGTGTCGTTTTTTATGACTTTTATCGGATGTTCCTTAGTATACTATAAAATTTTTTGACCATTCTTTATGCTCTTACTATACTATAAAGACATTATTATGCCATTACTATACATATGACGTTT
The DNA here is from genome assembly GCF_002260705.1 of Seriola dumerili. Taxonomy (NCBI): domain Eukaryota; kingdom Metazoa; phylum Chordata; class Actinopteri; order Carangiformes; family Carangidae; genus Seriola; species Seriola dumerili. The sequence goes on from NW_019174323.1 coordinate 12,435,654, forward strand.
TACGACATTTTATTTTGCCTTTTTATACTATGAATGTTTTTTTTTTACGTTTTTAGCCTTATTATACTGATTGACGTTATTGTCAATCTGCTTATTTATATTATGACATTTTTTTGGCATATGTTCAAGCCAGTACTATACGTCAATGAGTTTTTTTTTGGCATTTTAAGCCATAACTATACTATTTGACAGTTTTTTTTAACATTTTTATGCCGTACATACTATGTACGTTTTTTTTATGACATTCTTATGCCTTACGTATACTTTGATATAATTAATGGGCTTAGTATACTCATACATTTTTTCGCCATTTTTATCTCCTTATTGTACCTATGATTTTTTATGACATTTTTTTTTGCCTTACTATACTATGATGTTTGGTGACATTTTATGCCTTATTAATACTAATGTTGTTTTTGTATTTTTTTATGCCTTGCGAATACATAGACATTTTTGGTCTAACTATTGTCTGTGATGCGTTTTACTATACTAGACATTTTGACATTTTCTGCAATACTATAACTAATGACGTTTTCATTGAACATTTATGCCTTATTTATAACTATTAGACAGTTTTTTTATTACCATTTTTGCTTTATTATTCTATGACATTTGTTATGACATTTTATGCCTTAACTATAACTATGACGTTTTTAATGAAATTTTTATGCCGTAATATACTATGAGTTTTAACACTTGCATTATTCCTTATCTGATACTATGATGTTTTTTGACGTTCTTTTTGGCCTTATTATATTATGACATTTTTTGGCATTTTTAAGCCCATACTATACTATAACGTTTTTTTGGCATTTTAAGCCAATACCTATACGTATGACGATTTTTTTTTGACATTTAATGACACTCGATTATAGCTATGACATTTGTTTTGACACTTTTAATGCGCTTACTGTACTAGTGTCGTTTTTATGACTTTTTATGCCTTGGTATGCTATGACATTTTACACCAGGTATATGATTTTGACATTTTTTATGCCTTATTATACTATGACGTTTTCATGCCTTATTATATTATGACATTTTTTGGCATTTTAAGCCATACTATACTATGACGTTTTTTTGGCATTTTAAGCCATACTATACTATGACGTTTTTTTGACATTTTATGCCGTACTATACTATGACGTTTTTATGACATCTTATGCCTTACTATACTATGATATATTATGCCTTAGTATACTATGACATTTTTTCGCATTTTTATCCCTTATTGTACTA
>NW_019174323.1:12436917-12516356 GCF_002260705.1 Seriola dumerili
TTTTTATTCCTTATTGTACTATGATGTTTTTATGACATTTTTTTGCCTTACTATACTATGATGTTTTTGTGACATTTTATGCCTTATTATACTATGTTGTTTTTGTGATTTTTTTATGCCTTGCAATACTATGACATTTTTTGACATTTTTATGCCTTACTATACTATGACATTTTTTGACATTTTCTGCAATACTATACTATGACGTTTTCATGACATTTATGCCTTATTATACTATGACGTTTTTTTTTACCTTTTTTGCTTTATTATTCTATGACATTTTTATGACATTTTATGCCTTACTATACTATGACATTTTATGCCATACTATACTATGACGTTTTTACGACATTTATGCCTTATTATACTATGATGTTTTTTATAGGTTTTTATGCCTTATTATACTATGACTTTTTTTGACGTTTTTATGCCTTATTATACTATGACACTTTTATGACATTTTATGCCTTACTATACCATGATATATTATGCCTTGGTATACTATGACATTTTTTGACATTTTTATGCCTTACTATAGTATGACGTTTTTATGACATTTTATGCCGTAATATACTATGACGTTTTTATGACATCTTCTTCCTTATTATACTATGACGTTTTTTGACGTTTTTATGCCTTATTATATTATGACATTTTTTGGCATTTTAAGCCATACTATACTATGACTTTTTTTTGACATTTTATGCCTCATTATACAATGACATTTTTTGACATTTTTATGCCTTACTGTACTATGTCGTTTTTATGACTTTTTATGCCTTGGTATACTATGACATTTTTTGACATTTTTATGCCTTACTATACTATGATTTTTTTTGACATTTTATGCCTTAGTATACTATAAAATTTTTTGACATTTTTATGCCTTACTATACTATGACATTTTATGCCATGCTATACTATGACGTTTTTACGACATTTATGCCTTATTATACTATGATGTTTTTTTTTTTACGTTTTTACGCCTTATTATACTATGACGTTTTTTTTTTTACCTTTTTTGCTTTATTATTCTATGACGTTTTTATGACATTTTATGCCTTACTATACTATGGCGTTTTTATGACATTTTATGCCGTAATATACTATGACGTTTTTATGACATCTTCTTCCTTATTATACTATGACGTTTTTTGACGTTTTTATCCCTTATTAAATTATGACATTTTTTGGCATTTTAAGCCATACTATACTATGACGTTTTTTTGGCATTTTAAGCCATACTATAGTATGACGTTTTTTTGACATTTTATGCCTCATTATACTATGACATTTTTTGACATTTTTATGCCTTACTGTACTATGTCGTTTTTATGACTTTTTATGCCTTGGTATACTATGACATTTTTTGACATTTTTATGCCTTACTATACTATGATTTTTTTTGACATTTTATGCCATACTATACTATGACATTTTTTTGACATTTTATACCTAACTATACTATGATATATAATGCCATGGTATACTGTAACATTTTTTGATGTTTTTATGCCTTATTATACACAGTCGTTTTTATGACTTTTTATGCCTTAGTATACTATAAAATTTTTTGACATTTTTATGCCTTACTATACTATGACATTTTATACCTTACTATACTATGACGTTTTTTAATTTTTTTATGTCTTATTATACTATGATGTTTTTTGACGTTTTTATGCCTTATTATACTATGTAATTTTTATGACTTTTTATGTCTCAATACATTTATGACGTTTTTTGACATTTTTATGCCTTATTATATTATGACATTTTTTGACATTTTATGCCTTATTATACTATGATGTTTTTTTACATTTTTATGCCTTATTATACTATGACATTTTTATAACATCTTATGCCTTATTATACTATGACGTTTTTATGACATTTTATGCCTTACTATGCTATGACGTTTTTATGACATTTTATGCCGTAATATACTATGACGTTTTTTATGACATCTTATTCCATATTATACTATGATGTTTTTTGACGTTTTTATGCCTTATTATACTATGACATTTTTTGATGTTTTTATGCCTCAGTATACTCTGATGTTTTTTTTATGTTTTTCTGTCTTTTTGTAAGCTATGACATTTTTATGACATACTATGTATGTCATAAAATATCATAGTATAGAATGGCATAAAAAGTCATTGTATACTGAGGCATAAAAAAGCTATAGTATAGAATGGCATAAAACAGTCATAGTATAGTAAGGCATAAAAAAGGTGTAGTATAGTAAGTCATAAAGTCATAGTATAGTGAGGCATAAAATGTCATAGTATAGTAAGGCATAAAAGGAGAACATGTAAACTCCACACAAAAAGACCCCTGCGGCGCAGTTCAAACCCAGAACCTTTTCAGTTTGAGGCAAAAGTTCTGACCACTGTACTATGTTCAGTGAAGCCAACAATCGACTGGCACATGGTGCTGATGCACTCTGCTTTCTGTTATTTCTGAGTATCTGACTTCCACTAACAAATTATTGTTTAATATTGATCCACAGTTTGAAATGAATTTGTTTGATTTTTGAAATCTACTTTCAGTTCCTTTTGGCTAAGATGGTTTGGTTTTTTGCCACTCTGGACTAATAAACCAACCCAGAAACATATTATTAGTATTGTATTTCTATTCCAGTTATTTTATTTTTTTGTAGAGCACAAAAGACTGGATTACTGTTAAAAAGACTGAACTGTAATCGTCCAGATTTAGTTATGTTTAAAGGATTGCTTTATTTACTCTATTTAATTTTTTTGTGGAATGTTTAATCACTAGATTAAATTAGTACTTTGTGACATGTGATATTTATGTCCTCATTAAGTAGCTGTGTATGGATATTTTGCAGAATGTTGATTTGGCCGGTTTTCTTTATCTTCTGTCTATTTCTTAAAAAACTGATTAAGCTAACTGCACCTTGTACCTAAATTAACAGATAGGTAGACATACAGCCACTCTCCCAAAAGTTTTTGTGCTCGGTTAACTCCACAACGGCAGTGTTTACGTTCACAGGAAAAAGTAGGAATTTCGAAGTAGCTGAGTCTTGCAGTGTGAACACAGAACTCTCCTGGCGAGTTGAGAGAGTTGAGGGTCCTTATGGAGCGGCATCTGGGGAGGCTGACAGGAGCACTCTATTACCACTCAGAGAAAGGAACCTGAGGGCTGCAACAACACTGCTACCAGGGAGATCCAGCTGTGCAGATGCCTCCAAACACACACACACAGCCACACAGCCAAATCCATGCAAATGAAGAGAAAACTTCACCACACACACATGTTCCCTCCTTCAACAAAATGGACTTTATGGTGTAACAAAAAGAAACACAGATAGGAAGACTGATGACTAAATAGCGACCTCTAACCCAGGCTGAGTCCCTTTCCACTGGTGGAGTTTTAGGCCTGAGGTGGAATAGCTAACAGCTCCTCTCTTAGCCTGCGCTGCTGGGCACATTAACTAAACTCATATCGCTCTCAGCCACTATCAATTATTCACCAACCCCCTCCCATCTTTCCCCTCGATTTCAAAGGAGAACAACTCCAACAGCCATTCCCAGCTTCACTAACACACAGCCACAGAGACAAAACAACCTCATGCCTTTGGTGACTTCCTTTGGTTTTCTTTAGCACCCAGTGTGTTTTATGACTTCAAATTATCCTTATAATCTTATACTCTTTAACATGCTAATAACTGTCTTACATCATTGTTGCAATAAGCTACTTTATATACACTGTAGGTGCTCCATGTATAATTGAGTTTTAGTTTATTTTTCACAATGTTGGAGCGTATGTAGAATATGAAGCATATGAAGAATTTTGAGTATTTCTGCTTTTCCTTCTAGGCACTCGAACAGTCCTGGAGCAAGCGGCGCTTCAGTATTTTGCTTAAGGACACTTCAGCAGGACAGGTGCTTTCCAAAAGAAGCTTGAACCCACGGACCACAGCAGTCTCATCAGATTTTCTGATGGCCCCATCCACAGAAGCACATCTCTTAGCTTCTGTGCCTTTGCTCTCAGCTCCAAACTGGGAACGTGCCAATCAGAATCTACTGCAGGTAATACACTGACTACAGATACCTACCTCACACAACCCCAAATAACCCCAGCAATTGCCTTTAATATGACGCTGTTGGCACTCAAATGAGTACATACTTCCACACACAGTTTAGTAGTCCTTCAATGTGGCCCAGGACAGATCACCGTACACCCTGCTGAAAGAATGTGGCCGTCTGCGGCCCAGACCACCTCCGAACGTGGTTTGAACAATCAGATCTCAATGCTTCGCCAAAGCATCTGGGGTGCATTCACACCTGTATTTGTGAATGAGGCCTGACTTGTTAAGAATTCTTACTCAGGAGTTGCTCAAGAGAAAACCTTCCCAGAACTACTGATTCATGAGCAGCCAGATATTTCAAGCTACTTTGTGTCCGTATAGCACACCGTGAGTCTTCACTGGTTGTCTGCCATCCTCATGGCCACAGGAAGTGACTGCTACCGGCCAAGAGATAGTCCCCCACCTAACTCACTGAGCTCCTCTGGTACTGATAGGTGGATTTTGTCCTCTGGTACTGGTAGGTGGATTTTGTCCTCTGGTACTGGTAGGTGGATTTTGTCCTCTGGTACTGGTAGGTGGATTTTGTTACCTTTGGACTGAGCAAGACTCATCTATTTCTCAGCCAGTTAGTGAATAAATGTGTTTCCCAAAATGTTGAACTATTCCTTTGAATGGTAATTGTCTTGATAGCTATATCAGACCCTTTATCTGCATTCAAAAGTCCTGACAAAATAGTCAAGTGTCCTTTTCGGAGGTGAATTGCCTCCATAGTATGTCAGGGAACAGTGCTGGGAGCACACAGTGAGACATTTTCAGCTTCACACTTAAATGAACTCACACAATTATAGATGAGGGCTAGACAAACACTGGCAATTTTCCAAGGTGAAAATGCAGCCTTCAAATTGAGCTGGGTTGATATCTGAAAAGGGCAGACGTCAACGTTCAGTCATGACTGGATGTATGACTCGTTGGAGTTTTCTCTGCAGATATCTATGCCCTTCTCTGAGTCTTAACATCAGATATGGATGCAACTTTGCGGCAGAATCAGTAGGTGAGAAGGGCTTGTTGCTGTAAGTCTAACAGAGGCATTCATTTGGAATGAGATGCAGCTGATGCCTAACATTCACTGCTTATCATTCATATATGTGTGAGTGTGATGAGAGGTGGAGTTCACACCAACGCCTGTGCTGTGAGGTCGCTGACAGGAAGCAGCTGGTGCCTCGGTCGCCCGCTTTTTCGCTCATCGTCTCAGTCCCCACCCTCAATTTTCACCAGCTGCCTCCAGACACACCCGCAGGAGGCGGGGTCTCTCTCGCCAGGGCACCTGTGGGTGTCACCTGATGGGGGGAAATGCAAGTGGAAATGAAAGGAAGCAGCCGATTCTGTCAGAGCACATCAGGGCTGCTGTCCATCACGGCACTGACCTTCAGGGTGTGTGCGTGCGTGTGCATGTGTAAGTCTATCAACAACTGACCCAGTGTGTGTGTATAAGTATGTGCATATTAAGTCACTGACCCACAGGGAGTGCATGTGAGTGTGCGCATATGTTTGTTCATCAATGCAGGGTGTGTGAGACCATGTGTATACATTAGCGCCTTGATCCCAGTGAGTGAGTGTGTCCGTAAACACATAGACCTTGAGGGTGTGTGTATGAGTGTGTGTCTGTGTATCTGTCTATCTCAGTGCAGTGATCTGTATAAGATAGCTGCAGTAGCTGGTAGGTCATTGACAACCCTTGACACCTAAAACCAAAGCTCCTGACCTCGCTCACTGTCCTCACTTTGAGTTCTGACTAATTTCCAAAGTGAAAAGTGTCTGTTACCCGTCAAATGTGTCCAGATCTTAACGCTAATGTACAGCAAATGTCCATATGTGTTGGGAGCACAGTACCAGCATGTCCTTTTGCTGGGACCAGGGCTTTTATTCCCTCAGCAACAGGGCTCAGAGCAGTACTACACTCTGGGGACCAGGGACTAGAGGATGGTGTCAGTCAGTTTCCCAGCTGCAGTCAGGGCCGCCCCATGTACACCCCAAAGCCAGTGGCCCCTCACCTCCCCCTCTTCACCATCTCTGGGTTTGACTCAGGATGGGTGTGGGGGTGCAGGCAACAGCAGGGAGAGAGAGGGAGAGAGAGCGAGAGAGGCTGCACTGTGCTGCTAACTCCTGGAGGACGGCTGTTCGGCTCTGGCTGCCCAAGCGGGAAGAATTGAGGGAGACAGGGACCAAAGCCCGTCAGCTCCATCCCTTAGGGTGCCTCGGCCTCCCAACTACAAGTCCATGTTTTAGCAAACCATATGTTCACCCTCTTCCCCACCCAACCCCCCCACCCCCACCCAGTTAGCAAATAAACAAGTCAGGAAGCCATAGCTAGAGGGAAGTCTTGTTTCCCTCTCACTGGCTGTCGCTCTCGCATATTCTCACTGCCGCTTCAGACTCTCCCCTCTCACATCCCATGATTTGAAGCTGTGATACACAGTGGATAAGTGATGAAGAATGTCTGATATCTTTTTTTTTTTTTTTTTTGTCGAGTGTCTTTTTATTGAGACCTTCCTTTTCCAATAATTTTTCTATGTTTGACTGACGAATAAGGACTTTGGTAACTCATCATTTTGAGGAGTTTGGTTGGAAAATCAATACATCAGTAGAGTCATTCTAGATATTATGTCCACATTGGACAATTCTGCACCTCAAGACATAAAGCGCCAATGAGGTAAAGGTGTGAAGGTCAGCGTGGTCCCATCTCAGCCATGCATTTAACATTTGTTTTAGTCACCTAACTTAACTTTAACCACAGTCCATTTACGAAACTCATGATCTTTCCCTAATACTAATATTAACTTTGCTGTATTTGCATGTCCAGTTATTGTGGAAAGCAAGAATGTTAAATTAAGGGTGCCACAGGACACAAACTAAATATTATGACTAATGGGGGAGGGGTTCTCCAGAACCATCCAAAACTGTGGGTAAAGGGTTTCCATTTTTGTTACCAACCAAAGTGATACTGTAGTACCAAATACTGTGATCAGTCTATAGATCTGTTATATAACTTAGATCATTTGTTTATGTAAATATTGGTGCCAAAAGTATTTATACTAAACATGACTAAGAGTCTACAGGCTTGGTAGTGGTCCTGTGAGGCAGTACTTGGGCACAGTGGTGCTTTGAGCTAAATGCTAATGATGGTACTAATACAGGGACAATGCTGATGTTTGGCAGGTATATTTATCATTATCACCATCTTATTTTAGTATGTTAGCATGTTAACATTTGATAATTATCACTAAACGCAACGTACAGCCGAGGCCGATGCGAATGTCATTAATTTTTCAGGTTGTTGGTCATAAAGCAAAATGAATCTAAGAGAGAAAATGTGCTGTTGGTGCTAGATGAAAAGTCTGGGGATCATCAAAGTAGTTAGATTTATTCTCTTGGCATCATGGACATTTATCAAATGTACCAAATTTCATGGCATGGAATAGTAGGCCAAACTGGTGGACCGACCGATCAACAGACCAACAATCGCGTCAGAGCCATGCTGCTAATATGGCTAAAAATTTTGAACTAATGCTGAGAGCAGAAACATTGGTGATCTGAGAAGGGGCCCATTGCTCTCTGTTACATTAAACCTCAATGATTCAGTCTGAATTTAAAATTGAAAATGAATGAAGTTGCCTGGTTCTGCTTTCCATGCGGTGAATGAAAGACAGTCCTAAACAGATGGGCAGAGCGTGTACAAGGTCCACAGAGTCAGTCAGTCCTCCCTTTGGGCAGAGAAATTGTCCAGAGATGGACAGCTGTGCCCAGGGCAGGGCATATAGGAAGTGAAATAACACACAGTATTTATGGCTCCCTCAGGGTCTTGCGACTCACTGACCTGGCCATCCTGTAGCAGACAGGCAGACAGTTGGCGGTCCAGAGTTTTTCACAAGGTCAGCCACCATCCATCACAGTTTTAGGATTACAAAACGAGTTACCAAGCAAAGCATTGTTTTGTTTGACAGAGCTGCACCTCTCATTTCTCACCTCCAATGCTGAACATACAGTAATGGAACTCAGTGTTTTGGTGACAGAAGCTTTTGTAGTATATGTGACTATATATCTATTTCACCTCTTTGCCTGTGAGTAGTTCAAGTTCAGGTTTATTTTTATAGCACCTTTCCACTTTTTTGACATTTTTGCCTTTACTGGAGAGCTCACAATACAAAACAGACAACATATGTTACATATCTACCAGGATGCCCGATGTATAGCAGCATATCATTCAAATGTAGCTCCAAATGTTTTACAGGGTGATAAACATCACATTAGATTAAGCTGGAAAAGGAAGAAGCACTAAAAACAGCATAAGGACAAATAAAACTGACAAAAAGAATGTACTATACTGCAATGTTGATCAGCTATGAATAGCTTTGGCTCAGTGTACATACTATACTTTGGCCCAACTCTATAATCCATGAGTTCACCTGATCTAATGGTGCAGTAATTCAAGTACGATTTTACATAAGAACAAACCTCAGTGATCTTGTGGAATTTTGACATCCTGATTACGTCTTTATAGATTTTGTCCACATTGATTTTGTCAGGGGCTTGGTAAATCCCACACACACACGCACACACACACAAAAACATGCACGCATAGTGACATGACAGCCTGCCACACTGACTGGTCCATTGAGTCATCAATGACCTTCCGTGGGATTGGAGTTGCCAGGCCAATTGACCAAATCACTGATCTTTAAAAGCAGCTCTGCGGGCGAAGGGGGGGGGGGGGGGGCGGGTTGAGTGGCACTAAACACACACACATTGATGTACACGCACCCACACACTCCATCCACCTCAGTCTCTAATCAAGGAGCAGGCAGGCAGGACTCTGGGTCGCCACAGCGACACTAACAAGAGGCGACAGCTCCTCAGCGCTCGGGGCAACGACCAGCTCGGCTGTCGAGACCGCGGAGAGAGTCCGCCAGGCACGCACTGAGGCAAGGTTTGCTGTTTTGGGAGGAGGCGGCAGAGGAGGAGGAGAGATGGAGGAGGGGAAGTGGAGGACTGGTGGTGTAGATGCGTGAGGAGTTAATGAAGAAGCCTGAGTCTGAGAAATGATACACACTGACTTCCTCTTTTGATCCAGTCACTCACGTCTTTAAGTGCAAACATATACATTTTTTTTTTTTTTTTTTTTTTTACAGAAATTACCATTTTGAACAGAAAGACACAAGACACACAAACACAAGCAGAAACACACACACAAGCACACAATCTGAACTGAGGCGCACCCTCACCAAAGCCATCCAGCCCTGGGGCCTACTTGCAGAGTGCCGTTTCCCCCTCCCCACTTGCCCAACTTCCCTCCGCAACGCCCCCCCCCACCCCACCCCACCCACCCCCCATCTCCTCTGGAACACAGTTTAACTTCTGTCATTTAGATGAAGCAAGTGAGTCAGTCTTGCGGTGGCGAGAGGATGTGACAGGCCGGTAATGGACAGGACAAAGAGGGGATTTATGAAGTATTAGTAAACCTTAATAATTCACCACACCAAAGACCCCGGGAGTCCCCCAACCGACCCCCTGTCTCTGGCTCTCATCCTTGCTCTGATGTCCTTTGGATCTCACTTTCCATCCCAGCGCCTGTTAACAGTCAAAGACAAGAAGAATACAGAATAATCTTAACTGACTGATAATATCATGTAGGACATTTTTTCTTTAACCTTTTGACCCTAAAATCGATGGAAAACCACAGGAAATTTAAGATAATTAATATTCTTCAGAAGTGAAAATTAAAATTACAGTAATTGTATCATTCTGATGTGTATTGAATTATGCCTCTGAATGAGGCAGAATGAGCTCTGACAGTAGTTGAGAAAACAGTCTCACCACAAAGTCCATTAGTAGCTGTCTGGAGTTTTCAAAAAATAAAAAATTCAAGTGATCTTCATCAACAGATGAAGTTTGGCAAGGATTTTTATAGATTTGTTTATCTTCACATTTTCATTGTTTAAGCAGTTATACAAAATGGTTTCCACTTATAGCATTTTTTCCTAATTATCGTGATGTGCTCAAAAAAGACGACCTCCCATCGCTCTGCAGAAAACAACAAGCTGATAACCACACAGTAACAGAAAAAAAGTCTAAAAAGTCTTGAAATTAGTTCAAACAAAGAGTCAAAGAATCAAAGAGGTTTTCATGAGTGCTTAAGGCAAAATGAGTCTCCTTCACATCTGCAGAATGAACAAGACTAAAAAGGTCTGCTACCACACAGGCTGTAAGGAGGTACAATGGTGCTTCATGCTAAAATAGCATTGCCAACATGCTCACAATGATAATGCTAACATATGATGTTTAGCAGGTTTCCCATGTTCCTTGTTCTAGTTTTGGGTGTTAGCATGCCAATGTAGCCCACTCCTGATAATTACACCGTAACTAGGTTTGTAAGGAGCTCAGAAACTTAGACTAAAAAAACCATAAATGAAACACAATGCAAGTTGCAATTTAAAACCTTTAGTGTAATGAACTTGCAGGTAGTAATTCACAACAGGTTCATTAAAAAATTAAAAATATAAAGAAAAGGGGCCCTTTGAAATAAGTCTTTAGTGTATCAAAAGCCAATAAAGTCTGTTATCTGTGATCATTTTCAGTCTTTTTAATGTCCGTTGTCCCCAAGCGTTGTCCGTGACTGTCCCGTGACAGTTTTCTGGAATAGTGGGCACTCTTTGTGGATGTGCGGGAGTCCTGGCGACTTGCACCACCCTACCACCAGGTGGAATATTCGATGAATCAACTCTGGGCTCCAGGTTCCAAGTACAGTTTTACTGGGAGGCTCGTCATCAGTAGGAATGATCTCCAGGGGTGTCTCTCACTATGTCCACACGACCGGACCTGATGGCAAACAGGACTTTAAGATTTTATTCGATCTATTTGCTGCACAACATTCACACTAAAGCATAACTATGACAATGTAACATTAACCACATCACATACAATATTATACTCAATGATAACATTTCCATGCCTGGCATTACACTCTAGTTCAAAAAACTTCTCATCTCTCAAGAGCAATATCTAAATCATTGTACCATCATAACAGCACACACCATTGTACACTTTAGTACTGATTAGACAATACAAAAAACAGAAATATTATGACAATAGCTGTAGGCTTTACCTTAATCTAATATTTTATCAATATCAATGTTATATGGCCCTGCTATAATTAGCAATGCCCACTCTCTAATGAAAATACAGGTGACATTAACATACTCTCACATCTCCCACAGTAAAAGATTAACACTGCAATTTAAATATTTACATCTTAAACATCTACCTTAAACATTGCTGCTACAGCACAGTCAGCAATCAATAACTCCGGCCGCACATTTCTCCAAACAACTGAACAGACAGGCCACGCAGCGCCGCACACACAAATAACAACATTAGCAGCACGCTGCTAGCTTACCGAGACAGCTGGAAAAGACAACACCGGACTTCCAAACGTCCGGTGTGTTTCTACTTTACTCCTCTGTGTTGGCTAGTTAGCTGGTAGGTTTTACTCACAGTTTACTTTTTAATCCTACTCATCAATCCCACCCCCCGTCGCCGTTACACGAGCACGTCTCATTTCTGTCTCTCACACAACCTTGATTGTGCAGGTACTTTGTGTTCCACCATGTTCAACCAGAGGCGGGACTTTAACCAACCACGATTACTGAGTGGCTGATCATTTGTTCAACTGAGATGAAAACACTATTTGTTCAACAAAAAACGAAGTAACTTTATATTCATATTTTAACCCTTTATTGTCACTGGGTTACTCTAAAATGTGATAATTAGTGCTAAAAACAAAGTAGAGCTGAGGCAGATGGGTATGGCAGTTATTTGGTCACGGACCAAAATGTTGGACAGAACTTTTAACCTGTACCTGATTTCATGATTATCCATCCAATAGCTGTCATGACATTTCATATAAAAAATTTTAAAAAAAGTCAGGCGTTAACAAAGTCTATACTTCATCCTCAGGAAAACAATGTCTGTACAAAGTTTCATCATGGTTCATTCTTGCAATATTGCAGAGATATTTTAGTCTGGACCAAAGTGATCCCTGTAGCCAAACGGCTACCATGGCTAGTTTATGTGAGAACATATGAGTCTGAACCGGGCAGGAAGCCTCATTCATGTCTGCATATTAAAAAAATTAGCTCATGAGTAAGTGGTAACTTCAATGTCATGATCCGGTCTCCTCTCCCACCTGTCTGAGAAGCAAAAACAGGAGAACAATAGCCCTCCTCCTCCTCACCACCACCAGCCACCAATTAACCATGATCAGAGTTTAGCAGGTCACAATCGGTCAGACAGGCGGCCTAAAGGGAAACACGCACACAGATATCCCTACACACACATCTCCGTCGCAGCTGCTCCACGGTGGGTCCATCACTAAACAAATAGCGTGGAGTTAATTCCCTCTCTCAGCAGCCATCGCTGTGACGACTGCAGTCATGGCTGTGAGTGGCAGGCGTAGTCATTAGATCCCTGGATACCCCCACTGGCTGCTCTTTTTACCCTCTTTTATGTGTGTGCATGTGTGTGTGTACTGAGTGGTGGTGGTGGTGGTGGTGGTGGGGAGGGAGGGTTACAGAGGAGCAGTGATGGGTGTCAGTACTGAGGCCTGGTCCAGTCTGCTGTGGCCTGGTGTGACAGCACTGCCGCCTGACCACCCCACCCCTGACCCCCTCTCTCCTGCCTGCATCGCCCGGAGAGACGTGGAGGGTGATGGGGACTGGCACCGCAGGGGCCTCCCTGGCTGGTGCCTTTGCTGGTGGTCTCCGTGGCCTATTAGTGTCCTGCTATGGGCCTGTCAGACTGACAAAACAGGGGCCTGTCAAATTAAGTAGGGGCTGAATATCGAAGATATGTATTCAAACGCACCAAGGGGAGATGGTGGCGGGGAGGGGTGAAGAGAACCAGGATGAGGAAACCACCGGTGCTAATGTCGATGCTAAGTGAGAGTGACAGGTTGAGAGCTGATCGGAGGGTGAGGACGGAGAGAGAGAAAGAGAGAGAGAGAAACAGTAACAGTAGTTGATAATGGTGGGGTGGTTGTCCTGAGGAGACTTGTTAAGGGCCAGTCCAGACAGAGCCAGACAGCCACCATTCCCAAGGATCTGAACACAGGTAAACTGCTCCAAGTTTGGCCTGAACAGCTTGGAGTTACAGTACTTCCACTTAATGAGATCAGACTGATGAGCTCTGTGTGCAGGTGTGTGTCTGTGTATAAGCACCGATGAAGCATCCCAAAGCACAAAAGTCTTTACTGGAACAATAACTATTTCCTCTGTTGGCCAGCACATGTACCCAAGGCTCTGATGAAAAAAAAACAAAAAACAAGCATTTATCCGGGCACCGAAGGCATCTTTCATAATCTTCTCATATCATTGCATCGTGACTTAAACTTTTTGTCTCTTCATTGTTTGTGTTACTTCACCTCTGGAGACACATTGGCTCCTCGTGCTTCAGGCCAGGCCATTATGAAGCCGTACACGGTGCACTAAATCTCAACAATATTGTCAGAGTGTTACAAAACGGCTCAGCTCAGTCACCGCACATGAGGGTTACTGCGTTGGGTGGCTTCTATCTCTGGGCTTCATTGTGCACTCAGCTCTCAGACGAAGACACTGAAACACAGGAGCCGGTGAAACATCAGCAGCAGGAGCGTTACGGCAGTTGTATGACAAAGCCCTGTCTGAGCATACATGTGTGTGTGTGTGTGTGTGTGTGTATTGCGAGGGGAGCCGTGGCAGTGCCTGTGTGTTTTCGGGAAGAGCTGCGACTCTCCCTCTCATGTCGCTGCGCGTTGCTGAGACTGAGAGGCTGATGCACAGTGGCAGCTCCCCCCTCGCAGCCACAGGCCTGCCCAGAGCCACTGCAGATGATAGTTTTAATTGCTTTCAATCTTTCAGGCTAGTCCCTGCCCAGTGGCACAGAGTGCTTGTGTGTGTTTGTGCATGTGTGAGATCGTGATTCTCTGTGTGTTTCTGTGTGTGCGCGCATGTGGTGTGTTCATGTTAACAGTTATTGTCTGTGGATGCTGTACACATATGTGGTGTGTGTTTGATGGATGTGTTTGTCCATTATGAGAGGAAAATTAACAGAGAATTAAGGCCTCGCAGTGATACATCTGATGCACACGTCTGCTGAAGAAGACGGAGAAAACATATGTTTATCAGACTGCCTGCACTGTGAAAGCCAAGCAACTGAATGCACATAAAAAAAAGGTGAAAGGACAGAGTGGATGATTAAATAGATCCCTCTTTCCATAAAGGTTACGTGTGTTTATAAATAATAAAGTTCAGGGTTTTCATGCAAAGACCTCAAAACACGCACTCACATCCTTAAAAGCATTTTAAACACGGTGAACTACAAAACCAACTGATCAATAATTCAGAGCGAAAGTCGAGCTGGCATAACGGAACATAGCAAACAGCCTGCAATTAAAATGACAGTCTCATGTGTGAATGAAATCATTTCCCTACTACGACTAACACCTACAGTCGAGCAGAATGATGTGAAGCGGAGCAGCAATATTTTTGTCTGTAATGTGGAGTGAAATTCGACCAGACTGTGAACTGATCTTACCTTTGAGCTGATCTATGAATAAAATGTGTTAACATTTCTATATGAGACTGAGCGTACATCAGTCCTGTATTGTCCCTGATGGTCGATAGGAAAGGTCATTCATTCAGGTTGATCATTCTGAAGACAACATGGTTTCACACGTCAAAATTAACCAGTGGCAACAAAACAAGAAACAAAAAAACATGTCGGCTATTTTTGAAAAGTGACGTCCTGGAGTGTCTCAGGAATCAACGGGAATATTTACATACTGTGATTGTGGTTTTACAAGCTACACTGTAGTTGCTACTGGCAGTGAATGTCATATGATATACAGTACTTCACTTTATACACCCTTTTCTTTAATTAAATCTAATTGATTTTTTTTCTTGAGTTTTGAGGAGAGGAGGTTTTTGTAGCAGTTACTGTATATGTCTGTGAATGTCTGTGTACATATCATCTAACAACTATTTAATGTGCAAACACAAATATGGTGCATAGCTCAACATTTTATTATATATTCATACATTTCTTTACTGGCATTGCAATACACAAACAATTAAAGCTTATACAAATTGTGTCACTGAAATAAATTACAGTAAAAACCATGACACTGTTTTTTAGTATTAGGGAGCTTTAGTATAAGATTAATTTTACATGATATAAGGTTGGAGATAAAAATGACTTTTTAATTTAAATTTTATGATTTTTTTCTGTCTGAGTGTTTCAGCTCCTGTGATACAACCCAATCACATGACATAAAATAATAATAAAACTCTGGACTGGTCAATTCTACAGACATTAATAAAGAAAGAGTCTGTCCTGCTGTCTGGGGGAGATGTTGAGAACCAAATATAAACACGGGGAACATTTTGTTCAGCTGAGAAAAGATTGAGCACTGAGTGGCGGTATAACATATTCAAGCTTTCTTCATAAATCCATTCATTTCCAGTGTCCATGTCAGTCTTTTCCATAAACTCCAGACTATGTTGCTTCAATTTTATGTTGTAGTTTTAACAGCGAAAGAGATTAATCAGATTCTGTCTTTTGTAAATGAAACGCCGCTTCACTCATCAAAAAAGAGAATGAGGTGTTGAAATTGTTCATTGATCCTTTAAACTTGAGAAATAACACAAGTGTAATCACATGACAAATGAGCTCATAATTCATCTTGCTCACATTCAAAAAAAAGAAAAAAAATTAAACTGAGAATAACAATATGAAGCTCTCAGCTGACCTAATATCAACTGTCTCTGAACTGCTTCCGCCGATGAAACCACAGTACATCCTCCACTGACCTACTGCTGGAAACATGCAATCCATTTACACTGGGGCACATGTACAACAACCCCTTTCCTCCCCGCTAATCCTTTCATATCTACACACACACACACACACACACACACACACACACACACACACACATCTGGCCGGGGGGTAAATTAACTAACATTCCCACAGAGGCTAATCTCCATCCATTTAGGGGTCTGTAATATTTAATCAGGAGGCCCTGGACCGTCTCCCAGCGCCACACGCTGTGGCACAGTTCATATGTTAGAGTAGAGGCCAGCCCAGAGGCGACGGAGGGGAATTCACTGCTAAAAGCCACAATGCATTCAACCACAGAGCCTCTTGCTCTCGTTCACACTCCTGATCCTGCGATCCTTTGGGGTGGAGGAGATAGGAAAACAGTAACTGTAATGGTAGATTTGGGAATTTTGGCTGCACTTTTATTTTTGTTATTATTGTTGAATATATGTGCATATTGTTAGAATAGATTGTTCACTTTTCATTTCAGTGTATTTTCAGTTGATGATCAGATATTTCTTATTTTTTGATGAATCTGTTTATAGTTAAATCTATATGTTGTCAAAATGAATTCACTACAGAGTTCAAACCTAAAGAAATGTATTTTACAATTATATAAATCTAGAAAAGAAGCTCATCCAGTCCTGCTTAATAAATGACTTAAACAATAAATTACACATCAAAAATGAAATTAAATCAATTAAAGAGACACTCCAGTGATTATTATTGCACTTCCATAAGAGACACATTTGCAAAACAATAGCCAAAGTCAATGCTGCAGATATTCTGACTTTTGGTCCCCAGTGTGAGTAAACTTCCAAAAACAATGGGTCGTGCATTTCCCATAAAGCAATTCAGTGATGTCTTTCAGATTAGACCCTCATTGCTCAGTAAACACATCTGTGACACTCCTCAAAGCAGTTCGTCACACAGACTTTCTGCTTAAAATTTAAAGTCAGGGATCCACAAAAAAAAAGGCTTGTTTTATTTGCACCATTTTGTGCCTGTATTTGTATAGCATAATGAATATTCTTACATTTCTGCGTGTGGGGCCCCTTTAATCCCCTGTCAGATGAGTAATCAACTAATTGTTTTAGCACTAAATGTAATACCATAAGTTATGACCTCGAAAATGATTTTTTCATATTTGATAAAGGCTTTATTAATCACAGGGCTGTTGTTTTGTCGGGTATTCCTCCTATTCTGTCGCTGCACACCCACACTGTTTCAGTATCAGTCCTCCTGACACAGGACATGCAGTACAGTGTGATCATAGACAGACAGTGCGGTGTTAGCCGTCCTGCCTGGAGGTATCACACCGGACACAGCCAACTGCTCTCACACTCACACACAGTAAAGGTCAGGTCTCGCACCATCAGTGTGAAAAGCCTGAGCTGAAAAGGGTATAGCCCATCTGTTTTTAACAGTTCAGGACTGTTGATGCTTGAGTGTGTGTGTGTATGTGTGTGCGTGTGTGTGTGTACAGTACGTACAGTGTGTGCTTGACCTGACCTGCAGCAAAAAAATTGCCGTCTGCTGAGATTTTGTGTTTTATAAACATAACATTTGCGTTCCTAAGTGTCGAGTGATAAAAGTGCTGTGTGTGGCCATTGTAATGCCTGCGCCCTGATTCAGACTGACTGTAATGGGGAGGCCTGGTGAATTTTTCATACAGCCCAGAGGGGGAGGACGAGTGACCATACTGGCAGAGTACAACCTCTCAGAGAGAGAGAAAGAGAGAGAGCAGAAGGGTGAAGGAGGAACCTGACATTCAGGCCGCAGCTTCACCTTTCGTCAAGCTTTTGGTGAACACAAACTTGAAAAGATGTTAAAGTCATGATCATTTTTTGAATCAAATCCCTCTGAAAGTATAATTTTCACTAAATATTTTTCACGAACAAAACAAGATTCAACAAAACAATAAGAGAATCAAGGTGGAGAAATCTTTTTGACCTCTTGTGTGGCTTATAGCAAACCAAAGATGCTTGTATGTGAATCCTACTGACAGGTCATTTTTAACTGTGAATTATTTGAAGTTCATTGAAGTAAAGTGTGTCCAGAAATGCTTTTATGACTCAGTTTGAAAAAAGGGAATACTACCCACTACTGTTTTGTACATATCTCGGCTTTGTTAATGCACTGACTCCAAGAAGTCGATTAAAAATCGAGGAGGAGGGCTAACTCGTTTAAAATATTTCCTGTATCGTTTTTGATTAATCTCTGATCATCTGTCATGTACTACATTTAAGAAACAAAAGCAGCTTCATCCGGATGATGCTTTGTGGGCCTCATGAACAAAAGCAGGATGAAAAATGCCCAAGATCTTAATTTAATGGGCTGAAATTTCTGCAAGAAAGCTCTAAAAAAATTATCCATCTGTTCAATGCACACATGCCACAGTTCAGTCAGATAGCTTGTAGCACTGTCTTGCGTATGCAAATATGTTTTGCCTGGAAATCTATTTGGAGTTGCTCGAAGGAATCCAGAACGGCCCTCCTTCTGTCTCCCCTCTCCGGCTCACGCTGGGCTCCCTCTTGCCGTCTATCTCCTCTCGTGTGGAAAACATTTTCACCAGCTCCACACGCATGGACATACAGTCAGTGGCACCGCCTTACCTCAGACTGCCTAAACCACCATGGGCCAATATGCAGATCTCACAGGCCCACACTAGCGGCCCTGTCCGCAAGCGGGACGAGGAGCCCTGCAAGTGTTTGCTCAGTTGGATAAAACATGCAATACAGGGACACAGAGGGAATAATTATCCACTCTGTGAAGAGACCACTGATTGTGTCCTTCTGTTGAGGACGTTCAGTCCTTCTTTTGGGCAGAAACAGAGGCGTGTGTGGCCCCAGAATACAACCTGTCTGCAAAAGTCAATCGTCATGAAATCAAAAGGTTTCAAGTGTTAATAAAACAAAAAAATAATTGTATCAACTATTTACTTTCTACATGATGTTGGTCTCTTTTTTTGTAAGGTGTTATATGATTAACAAAATACTACTGCACATTCTTTTTAAACTGTAATCACTGAAACACTAAAACACTAGAATGATTTAATAAAGTTAAGTTTATACATTCTAATTTTTTCATGTATATGTATGTATGAAGAATTAGTGCCCCTTTTGGGCAGAGATGCAAAAAGAAGGAAATAACAGACCGTGTGTGTGTGTGTGTGTGTGTGTGTGTGTGTGTGTGTGTACCAGAGGGCTGAGAGGCCAGGCTTGGGCAGATGGTCCACAAAGGTGTTACCACACAGTGAGTGGGCACTGGGATTGATGCATTGCAACATCCAAGAAGGTGGAACATTTGGCTGCTGACCCGCAGTCAGAACTCATTGGCCCTGCCTCCTCCTTATTTAGCTGCAGCGAGAGAGCCGACGGGTGATTTGGTCAGAATAAACACACACACTAGAAACGCAGCACTTTCCCACCCTCAAGGGAGCCTGCATGGGCTGTGTGCACTGGAAACTTCCTCCCTCGTCTCTGCAAGGAGGTCACAATGGTGGTGCAGGCAGGGAGGATGAGTGCACAGAGTCATGGAGACAAACAGAGACGGCACACAGGAACTTAGGGTTACTGTGTTACACTTGGATGGAGAAGATCTGACCTTGGGCTTATTCTGAGGGGCCTTTGTTAGAGAAGCAAGTCCATATGACTTGATTTCTGCAAGTAACATGTAACATATCCATCTGATGATGTTTCTTTGCCGTGGTTATCTCAAGCACAGTGGAGAAATTGGGAAATATGGAGACAAAAGACCCACGAGGACGGGGTGCAGAAGCTTTAAATTATGGCTTCTCTTTCACTCCAATTCAAAAATGTCTTCTGAAAAATGACATTTTACAGGTGGAGCACAGGCATTAAAAATCTGTAAAGAATTAGAATGTGCATCAAAGAAACAGCTGGATAAGTCAAAATTAAGTTGTGCTTTCTTAGTAAAAATATGATGGAAAAGTGGGAGTGTCCCATCCCTCTTTCAGCCAAATGAGTGACATTCATAAAAATAAAAGAAAAAGAAAAAATTCTACAATTAAGACACAATAAATAAAAATTAATCTAATTATTCCCTTGTTGGAATTATGTACACAAGTTATTTTTTCTTGAAAATGTGTCAAAAAGATGATTACGAAAAGGAAGCTGCCAGAGTTCAAAGACGAAATATTCTCTGTAATTACAAACATTATTAGTTATGCACATGGCGAGATTATATTTCAGGCCCAAAAGCATTCTTACATCAGCTGAAACATGGAAAATTCATGAGTGGGTACAGTAACCGACGGCAAACATTATGGCAATGGATTTTAAACATGATAATTGCTATTTGTCTCTCAGTGCAGTTAAATCATTAAGTCTACTCTAGGAATAATGCATCCCCCTAGTTTGCTGTTTTAATATCTCATTCATATTTTCATTATCAATATCACTGGGCCTGCAAAAACAAATGGTGACAAATTTTCAATGCGTGATAGCAGGTTTTTGAATGGACTTCTTTTTATTACAATATGCAAATTTTAACCAAAAAAAAACAAAATTGAATTCTAAACTGATAGTTGCACTGTTTTATATGTGTCATCTCTATTGTGATTTGCTTTTAAACGCACTATAGTGTGAATGGTAATGTAAGCTGATATCAAACATATATAAACATAACAACAGATTAAATTTATTTGAATTGCAGCAATCGATCATTTTTCTTAACATTTTAATCAGTTATTCGTGGCCTCAGTTAATAAGCAATAAGTATGCCACATCACATCAGTGGATGCATGTATGATGAAGCTCTGACACAAGTTTTTTTTTTTTGATGTGAACTAGTGCAGACTGCCACCCTATGGATGCATGTGGCACATCAACATTTTGTGCTTGATCTTTACCAGTCTGCTCCGACAACAATCACGGGATGAAGCTTTGAGAAACAAAGACTAGTATGACTTTAGAGGAATGACTGAGAGTTACCATGCAGCAAAATATTTGAGTGAATGCATTAAGACAGCAGACTTCTGTGCATTTGTGAAAAGAGTTATAGGATACTATTTAGTTACAGGAGACAGTGAATGTCCCAAACACTCCTGCTTTCTTCTGTTGATCTTTTAGGAACAGTTGAAGGGCCCTAACATAAAAAAACACTGAATCTAAGAAAGACAATCACACATATCAGTATCAGTCCAACACAAATCTTTAAAGCCTCATCCCTCTCTGCAAGCAGCTCCACACCGAGTCAGTCATCATCCACCACCATCACGTTTCCGTTCAGCTCATACTCAATAGTGGCCCAGTCAAAGATGTTTCCCTTGGGGACCTTGTGCCCATAGTGCCAGGCCTGGATCATGCTCCTAGACAGCACAAAGTCCCACATATTCAGATCGGTCACCTCCCCTACAAAGCTCTGTGCGGCTTCTAAACCCCCCAGGTGCTTGTCTGGGTCCTGCCCCAGGAGGATGCTGCCGTTTGGACGGATGGTGTGCCCAGGTTTGTAGACCTGGTAGGTGCTCCGCTTCCCTTCCACCCAAAAAGCAGTGAGGCCAGTGCGAGACTCCCAGGTAAGGCAGAGGCTGATGCGGAAGGTGGTGAGGGGTGGCAGGTGAAAGAAGACACCGTCACCACTCAGGTAAAAAGAGATGCGTCCATCCCTCTCGCGCCACACGTTGAGTTCATCATAGTCAGCTGTGCGGTAGGCGAACAGGATGATCTGCCGGTCTTCTGGCAGCTCAGTGGCCACACGCATGCAGAGCGTGAAGGCTCTCAGCCCCATCTCCTTCTGCGGGATCAGGGCCACGAAGCTGAAGTCCGTCTCATAAGGGAAGACCAGGACTTTGTCACTGAGACCAACTGTAGCAACACAGACAAGAAAGAGAGAATGAAGGAGACACCAAATCTTGATCAGGATGGGAAAACATACACTTTTGAAAATTGAACATGTGCACAAACCAAATCAAAATTAACATTTTTTCTAATGACATTTTGTTCTTGAACTCCTACCTTGTGTGCCTACGGAGAAACTCCAAGATAATCCAAGGACACTAAGCAGAACCACAGCAAACTTCTGCAAACACACACAGAACATCCATGATCAGCCATCACCTGACAACAACCCCAAAGCGATATTGATTATTGAACACTTCAGTCACATCAAAGGTCAAATTAAGTAAAAAGTTACGAGGGGAAACATCTTTTCTTACCATTTTAATGTTGTGTTGTCGTTCGTCGATGTTGCTTACTCAGTCCCACTTGCTAATGAGCCGGTGCCCAGTCCTCTTCCCTCCTAGCACAGGGCATGACGTCAGCTCTTCAACGGATGCTCTGACAATAGGCCTGGTGTGTGAGGCCTGAGTGACGCTGTCCTGTGCATGTGACTGATGCAGACACACACTATTTCACCTATGTTTGTGTGTGTCGTTATCGCATGATGAGCATGATGAGTTTAGGCGTTTACATTAAAGATCTGATCTGATCCATGTGCAGAGATTCTTGTAGTTTATGTTGAGATATGTCGCTGAGATTCTTGATGGCACCCCAATATGAATGGAGGCATCTAAAGCTTCATTTCTGCTAGTCACAGCTTTGAAAATTGACATTTGAGAAGCTCAGCAGCAACATTGTCCGTACCCATTCAAAGAATCAGCAGGATTGTGAGACTTATTACCCTTTATATACATCAGTACATATTATTTCACATGCATGTGAGGCTTTAAATATCATAAGGTCAAGATGAAAAAATGCATTTGTTTAACCCAACCTCATATCTTAGGAAAGTATGTTTCTAACAGTGACACAGTGGGAGTGGACAAAATTATAGAAACACCTGCAATAGAAATAAATTGCTTAACCTTGAAAGTTTTCAACTGATGGCCATTTCAAGGACGCAAAGTTTGAAGTTTTAGTCTGTTCAGCTACACATTGGTACAGGATTTTTCAGGCTGATAAATTTGCTAATCACATATTTTCACATAATTGCATGAATAAGATGTGCACCTGAAAGTGGCACATTTTACATCTGTACATTGTTACATCTTGTTAATTATTAGTTAACATATACACCAATACTAAAATATCTGCGATAAACTAATAGATATATCAGCCCAGCTCATTTATCGGTCAGGCTTGGCTACAGAGGTTAAGTCAAATTTGCTTTAATGCAGATCTAAAAATTTTCAAAAAAAAAACACAGTATAGATCCTTAAAGATGCATTGCTACCTGAAAAGCAGACACTGGGAAAACTGATGTAATATGGCAGGAAGAAATATGTAAAAACCCTTAATGCAGGAAAAATGAATGAACACAGGAACATTTGACAGATGAAGACCCATATTACTGACTCAAAAACAGTTCATGGGATTTTTTGTTTGTATCAAACTATGAAATCAAAAAATAAAAGTCAAGTCAGATGTCTCTGATAATCTGACAATATTAGGTTTATCAAAATTTGTATTTACTGCAGGGCTCATGTCATGAATTGTACTGCAGAGCTTTTATTTTGTTATTTATATGCTGGAGACCATCTGATTCCTGTTAATAGATTTCCAATGAGCAGCAGAATTGCCGTCATACTTGGTATCTCTTTAATGATGATCTAATGTCAGAAACACCACAAAAAACTCAAAGTTCATGGTTTAATCGGGACAAATGAAAACTGAACCAGGCATTTATGTTATCAACATATCTACATTTAATACAGTTTCTCAAGCTCTAGGATTTCTCAAGAAAAAAAAAAGAACCCTATTTTGTCAAGAAATAAAATCTGAGATACACCAGCAAATTATTTACACTGCCTGCACCCCAACACGAACCGCCAACAGGCCTAATTCACCATAGACGCACATTCAGCAGAAATACCTGTAAACTAAGAGCACGGAACTGAGAATGTGTTGTACAGAGAATGCCAGCGAACCAGCATGCAAAAAATTTGGACTGAGGTATGGATGAGATAAGATGGTCGCAACTCTTCCAGCATTTGTGACAGAGGAGGTTGGTATAGTGATGCTAGTGAACCTCAAATCCTTCTAACGGGGAAATTCCAAAACTTAAAAAGTTAGTTTCACACTGATGACTGGTTTATATAAGCTGTTGCAACCATTGTCTTTATAACTGTGACACTGGGAGAAGGTGCATAAAATTAACAGCAAAATGGTGAGCAAAATAACGACCATCCTCTTGTTTTTGCAACAGAAAAGATAATTCACTTCATGCTTGATGTGAGCGTCCACTGTCATTTGCAGACAAACAGCACCAGCCAAACACAATGTCCGAGCACATTTTTTGTTTTTACGAACGACACAGACAGCACAGATCATTCCTCAAAGTAGATTTTTGCATCAACTCAAACAGCTGATGTCATCTATCACAATTCATTTCAACATTTTCGATTGATATCCAGCAATGTCAAAACTTTTTTTTGTATGTAGCAGTCATTTCCATTCATTATCTGTATCCAGTTCAAGGCTGGTTTTCATGAAATCCTTACAGTCCTGATAAAAAACATTTTGAATTACAGTAGGTCAAACCTAAAGAGTATATTATGCATACATTCAACTTAGCTCAATTGTCTGAAAGGGATGTGATTGATATGCGAAGAAAAAAAAACAAAACATAATCTACTCAGTCTTACAGTATGGTGACATGGTTGGGCATGTTTGCAGCGCCACATTCATGCCAGTTGACTCAGGTTAAAATGTTCAGTGACACACTTTACCGTTTACTATATTTCAATCATTATGTAAAACTTGCATACAAACTACTGACCCTTGTTGAGAATAGGGTTTTGGCATTTTAGTTACCACTTCAGCAAATGTACATTAAGAAGTCAGCAAATGCTCCACACTTAAAAGAAAAAATTATGAAACACTGGAGTAAACGCCAAATAAAAGGCCAAAGTCTTAATGAATTCTACCACCAAAATGTAGATTTTTTTTCAATTGGTGGCATCTGTGAAACACTGGAGTGTAATGCTGATGCTTTCCAAGGATTGTGGCACTCAGAGAAAGAGAAAGAAAGAGAGAATGAGAGAGGGAGAGGGAGGGGGGGGCAAGAAGAGACCTGAGAACATGGCCCCTTATTTTGAGTAAAGAAAGGAGTCAAGCTTAGAGACTAGAAACAGCATGACAGAGAGGAAGAGGATAAAGAGTTACGAGGGAAGGTACAGAAAAAGCAGAATGAAAAGGGGTTTTAAAGGGAGCAGCAGGCCATGAACACCGAGCCTCAGAGAGTTGGAGCAGGAAGTTTTACAGCAAAGATAAAATGTGGGGAGGAGAGGCAGACCGAGATACATGGCTCCCATTTGGTCGTCCATAGTGTGGCTTTTCCCGCTTGTGTTAAGTACATATCCAGGCAAGGGGTGATCTGTTCTCTAAAGTCTTGTGTTGTCCAGGCTTTGTGTCGAGTATCGGGGGGTATGATGGAGAAATGGGAGGTGGGCGTCCCTTCAGTAGTCCTCCACCCAGCCGTTCTCCTGGATAAAGGCATCGATGACTTCCTTCATGGCCAGGTTCGGGATCAGCTGATCCTGGGTCAGGGGACTCCTGGTGACGGGGTCAAAATGACCCACTCGCTATAGAGAGAGTAGGTTAAATGTTAGAGTTACTATCTATGGCTGAATTTTATACAGAAATATATACAAATTTGACATATTTTACACATTGGGGACAATCACACAATATTATAATATGTTCTTTTTAGCTTGACCAAAGACACTCACATAAAAACTACAAATGCGCAATATTCAAATGTATTTGGGCACAATGTAATTTAGTCATACATCATCTCTCCACAAATATATACACTGGAAATAAAATTTTTGAAATTGACTGACAAATTCATAAATTCAGACCGATGTTTTTCAAAGTAAAATATTTCAGTGGTATAAATTAGGAATTAGTCATGATACATGTTTTATAAAAATCTAAACACATTAATAATCAATTAATGGTTTTAGTGCGTTCAGTGTTCTTCATAAAAGCACCAAAAAAGGCAGCACTGCTGGATTCAAGGTATCGCTTACCATATTAATGATTATCTAAACAAATATTTACTTAATTTGGTTGTTTACTGTAAAAGTCATGAACTTCTGAGTAAGGTGTTTATGTAACAGGGGTTTATGAACTAAAGGCCTCAAGATTACAAAATCAGCGGTCATATGCAGGTTATTAAGCTCTGAGATAACAACAGTTTACCTGTAGGTGCTCTTCAATGTCCTTGCGATCATAGGTGATTCCACTGGGTGTGATGCAGGGCTCCCTCATCAGCTCAAAACTGATCTTCCCACACAGGTAATCTGGGATCTCCCGTTTCTGAACGGACAACAAAACACACCAACAGTCACGCTGAGGTAATGCTAAGAGATATATGGATATATGATAATTGCCACCATGATACCGTGATGTGGCTTAAATGTTTTCTTTCTCTGGTCTTACATGGTTTGTTACACTTTAATAACAAAAATCATATTCACATTGATGTTTTTCCTCTTGAAACAACACCACCCACTCCCAGTTTAGATTAAATGTTGCACGAAAGCGCCAGTGCTGATACTAAAAATATCATCAAACTAAAATCAAGGCACTATATCAAAATGATGTCAGTATTTCTTTCATCAGGACTTGCTAGCTCTACACTGAAGCCCTTACACCTTCTAACACATACAGAAGAGGAACACCCTGCAGGCTGTCAGTGCGTTGTCATTTCAACTGACAATTACATAACAACTACCTCAGTCAAGTCGACACCTATCTATAGCAAAGATAATTAATCACTACAAGCCTTGGCAAACAAACGGAGATGGTTACCAGAGAAACAGCTTGGGCGGAAAATAACACACAACTGTTTGTCTATAGTATAGGTGCATTTTTAACATGTATGTAGTCAGTTAGCGATCACGTGTAGGTTGAATGTACAGCACAGGAAGAGGACAGAGAGAATGTCCTCAAACCAAGTAAATACATTTTACTTATATTTTATTTTTCCAAATACATTTGAGATATGCCAACATATCTGTACACAAATCTGAAAGAGGGTATGTGTGTCTAAGTCTATTTCTGTTGTTGCTATGTCAACGATCAGAGAAGATAGTGTGATGTGGGTGTGGACTGTAATAAGGACGAATTCCTGTGGGCGAATGTAATCAATGTGTGCCCGTCTGTTTGGTAGCCTTGTGATGGACTGGTGAACAACCCAGGATGTTTACCTGCTTTTTGCCCAATTCATTATGGGATTACCTCCAGTCCTCTTATAACAGGAATAAGTGGGTGTAGCAAATCATGACATGGCAAATAACTGAGTGAATGAATAAAATGTTCATGCTTACTTTTCTTTTCTCATCAACTTGCGAGAAGAGCTCATCCATGTCCATCAGATACTTGTCCTACGTAGGTCACATTTCCAAATGTTACCAAAATGTGACATGTAATACAAATATTCAGACATATTCATGAAAATTCAAGTGCACATTGAAATATATAATTACTATATTTGTTCATTAAATGCATCACAGCCAAATAAGTCCAAAACATTTGCAAAAACGTACGTGTTTTGATGCAATCTTGGCGGTATCGCCTCCATTTTGATTGTCGTCCTGTTTTTCTTTGTATTCTTCTAGTTCTCTGCACAAATGCACAAAGTCATT
Organism: Seriola dumerili; assembly: GCF_002260705.1. Taxonomy (NCBI): domain Eukaryota; kingdom Metazoa; phylum Chordata; class Actinopteri; order Carangiformes; family Carangidae; genus Seriola; species Seriola dumerili. The sequence continues at coordinate 12,464,496 of NW_019174323.1, forward strand.
AAAATTACAGCTCCATCCAGAACAAAATAATAATGAAACCCACATGACAAACTCTCTCAGTGATTAGCAATAATCATCAAAAGATCATTATCAAACAAATAGCCATGGTGGATATTTGATTGCTACCCCCACCTTTCCTTCTCAGCCAGAATGAGTTTGGTCAAATAAGCATGCAACTCATTCTCCTGGTTGATGCGCTTCTCCTCAATGCTGTTCCAGCGTTTCTTCTTGGCAATGCGCAAGGCGCTAGGGATGTCATCTCCAAAATTCAGCCTCTGTTCTTTTGCCAGGTTATATGCTGTAAAGAAAAAACATCAATACAGCAACAGTGGTTTGCAATTAAAATGTCAGTGATGTACATTTATAAAACTTTCAATACCTTTCACTATAGAATATTGTAATTACAATGATAGAAACCCTGATAAAGCATATTGTAATATATCCCTGCAGATCTGAATAAGAGCAACTGTATTGTCAATTTGATTATTACAATCAATACTGATTTGAAAAAGTTACAGCTGATTCTAGGATCACTGAGACCACTGACAGCAGAAATTGGTTATGAAGAAGCAAACTATTAGACTTGAACATAAATTAAGTGGTACATGATTAACACATTAGCATGCTGCTTTTATACACTTTTAGGAGGTTGTTCTGACCTTTCTGCAGGTTGCCAATGGCCTCATCGTAGTTCTCCAGCTCCAGGTGACACTGGCCCAAAAAAAAGTGGGCCTTGACTGACTGGCTGTCAAGCTCCAGTGCATGCTTACAGTCTGCCAGAGCCTTGTCATGCTGCTGCAGCTTCACATGGCAGAGAGCTCTGTTGGTGTAGTACACTGCCACAGATGGATTACGGTTCTGGGAGACAGAACATACATAGATAATACACATGCACGTTAATATTATAGCACTGTACATTGAGAGGAAAATTCATCCATTCCATTTTTCTAATAAAGACATTACAATGGTTTGGTGAAGAAGGTGTCAATCTGCTAATGGTACTATTTCTATTCCAATGACAGTTCCTCACAATGGCTTTGCTGTAGCATGTAGCAGCCTCCTGGTACTTGCGGCAGAGGAACAGCCGGTTCCCCTGTTCTTTCAGCTCCTGAGCGGTGGAACTCTTCTCCGGGCTGCCGGCCATTTTCTCCGCCGGCTCCGCGGGGCCCGCCTCGCCCTGCTTCCCTATCCTGTTCCCCGTCTCTTCGGCTGGCTAATCTGACAGGTTCAAGAATGCCCTGTCCCTCCTGGATCTCACACACTAGACCAGAGACACAATGCATGAAAAGTTAAGTCAACATTCAGAGGGATGCATTCGCTGCAATGCACCTGCAATGCGCGTCTTGGGCGAATTAGGTGCAGTCCGCGATGCAACCCGAAAGGGCAACCGTTTAATTCTCCGACAGTGTTCACAGCTGTGAAATACAGCGAGGTGGCTACAATGTCGGCGATTTAACTATTCGTGTGACGGACATCAGCAGTAACCGCGATCAGCCAGCAATCAGAAAAAACATTACACACTCACGGTCCCTTCCGTTTGTGCAAGGCTTTTCACTGTAACGCTATACCACTGGTACACATTGGTAGTTAAATGTTTTATACAAGCTACGTTAAAATATTATTAATATTTCGGTCAGTAACATCTGCTTCAGCAGCAACCACAGAGACATCGTGACAACGTTGCTAACTTTAGTTAACAGCAAACAAGAGATCGGTGCTCAGATGTTAGCCAGTTAGCTGAGCTAGCATCGTAAGCTATGTTGTCGATTAACGCTTCGCCGGGCAGTTCACTAATAAGGGCACGATTCTGCTCACACTACGGTCACAAAATTACAAATTCAACGAGGAGATGATTGGAAAGTTTGGACTATAGCTATTATGGGCCTGAAAAAGTCTATTTAGCATTTATCGCAACATTTACCTCTACGCCGCTAGGCAACCTCAGAAAACACAAAGTGGCAAATGCTAGGTTAGCTTACGTGCTACACCGCCTATATTACCTTCTATTTTAGCTATTCCCATGCAAGTCAGGGTTTGTTTCTGACATCCGCGGTTTCCAACCCTTACCTTATAGAGGCGGTGTCACATACAGATGAAACGGATTTTATATAATTTGATATCAAATCTTAACCGATTATTTTTTCCCATATACGAGTTGTCATGACAGGTTGTTGTTATGCTGACGTCAAGGACTTACGCGACGTTGACGGAAGCCGAAAGGACGTTTTTTTCTCGTTCCTCAGTCAATCAATGGCCAGCTAGCACCTAGAATAAACTGACTATCCTAGAAAATACACGAAGTGAACATACAATGAATGTCAGTATCATTGAAACTGTGTAAACAATACGTGTTTACATTTGTGATTTCCCAGCGTGAACAAAATTGTATTCTTAAAAATATTGCCTTAACCTGCTTTTTATACTATATCTATAAATTTACAGCATCTACTATGTGTGACGGGGAAGAGCAGCACAACACAAAGTAATCACCAGTAGATGGCGCTCTACAACCAAGAGTTTATACAGACCTCAAAATGACACTAGTGTAAGCGTTCACTGAAAAGAAAGACTGACTAGATAGATAGATAGATAGATAGATAGATAGATAGATAGATAGATAGATAGATAGATAGATAGATAGATAGATAGATAGATAGATAGATAGATAGATAGACTTTTTGACAAATTATTTGAAGCACTAGGACGATAAACTGTGATCAACTGAAATTGTTAGTCCTGAAAACTAAGGATTGTGAAAGTATGTGCCAAAGTATTGCAAATATTTTCTATGTCACTGATAACATTTTTGGGCTGATACTTAAGGACAATGATATGTTCATCAGTAGCAGGCTTGTTCAGAGAAACATCTGATTATGATTTAGAATTTAGTTTATATTATCAGGGCCATGCCACCCACAGAGCGATTCAGCCCCACACACACAGATCCATAGATGACCCCTGACGGCTTTAATAATAAAATTCAGGTTTAACCATGGAGGAATTAGCAAGGCTGTGACAGTGGACAGGGTCACTTTCATCCCAGCCTGTTGGGGCTCTGTATAGGCTTTGCTCAGAGATCAGTGTGTGAAGATTAGGGGACATCCCCTGAGCAAACACACTGATAAATGTGTGAAGGGGGCCGCTGAGCTGCAGACCCACCAGCGCTGTGTGTCCCCAGCTGTGTTTACCTATCTCCACCAGTCTGGTCCCCTGATCCCCCCTAGAACACCCACCTACCCAACTAGCCCCCAATCTCATCCCTGTAAAAGTGGGGTTTTAGACCAGAGACACAAACTGATGAGGACAAACACACTAATGCTGCAAGTTTAGATTCAAAGTTTCTACCAAGCGCTTATTAAATGCACCTTTTTGCCTTTAAAACTTTAAGGGCGGATCATCATTTAGAAATAAATAAATAGTTCTACTAATTCATTTATAATTATAATTACATATTTTGCATTATCATTTTTGGACACATCATATAAGTTTCACTGACCCAAATCCATGACTGACATTTCAGTCAAGGTGCTATCTGATGTAGTCTACATAATTTTTCATTATAGATATGAGTAACGTTTAGGTGTGCTCAGTATGTGCCAGAAACTTCTTTTCTTTACCTTACTGATTTCTGTGATTATTTCTGCAGTATTATCTTGTAGTTACTTGTCTCTGAGAAAAAAAAAAAACATGAAAACGTGGCTTCCACATAATTCCAGTGCGTCTCCCTGCCATTAAAACTGGTATAAAGAATACAAATTTCTACAAAACAAAAAATGCTATTGTGTGAAGAAACCAGAAGTGGGAGTAATTGGAGGGATTATGTAATTGTTTGCAGAGGGCTGGAAACAGAATAGAAACATACACTCCACATTGTGATGGTTCATCTGGATGCTGTTTGAAGAACTCGTTGCTTACATTTAAACTGCCTCTCCCTCTCTCACCAGCTCTCCGCCCACTCCTCGTGTCCAATATCCCAACCGTCATCCTCCGCCAACCCCCCATCAAACCAAACTGCTGCCCACTGCACCAGCTGGCTGAGTTTCCAGTCACCTTGGCAACAAGACCAGGAAGTTGCCCGGCTCCTCTGGCACAGCTGAAAAGCTGCCACTTCCTGATTGATTCTGGTCTTTCTTTCTGCCTGTGTAGTCGCTTTCCCATTTGGCAGTGGTCTCCGCTATTCAGCGCCAAAGTCCCTGAAAAGAGAAAAAGGGTGAACACACTCTCCTAAGCGTTAAGGGAAACCTCAGGTTCAAATGGGTAAAACAAAAGCAGTATTTATCCACAATGGTGGCCCTTTGTTTGGTGGGTTTGCTCATTTTGAGAAGGGGGAAGGCTCATGGACTTATTGCAGTTTGTTCAAGTGGCTCTGAATGCAACATGTACAAAAAAGTAAAAAAAAAAAAAAACTGACAGAAGATGGAGATGGAGGCGAAAAGGAGGTATAAATCAGTAAAGCCAGCATATATTAGTTGAAAAATGTTTCCAAATACTTTGTTTTACAAATACTTCTACACCCAATTCACACACAAAGACATATACGTCTACCTACACACTCTGTACTTAACCCTCACACTGAGACACCAAAGAAACCTGCACACAAATGCACACACAAGCCCAGCTGCCAGCCACGATTTTACCACTTTACATTCACCTGCTCACAGCTTCACTGTACTCTTGTGCCAGAACACAGACACAAACTGAAATGTCCACCAAGTATTCAAAGCTGCTGTCTGGTACAAGGTGGATCCACTTGCAGAGCTTTTCTTCTTCTTTTTTTTTTTTTACCAGTTTTTAAGACTTTTTTCAGACAAATATCCACCACAAAGAATTTCTTTCCACTTAGCTGTTGCTGAACATTTTCTAACCACAAATGGTTGATAATTGCTGCTGAGTTTTATTGTCTTGCCAGAAACCAATTTGCTATATCTGAGTGGAACTGAAAGTGCACTAAGTCAGGCATTTCTTTCCTTTTCTAGCTGATTTCTCATTGCAAGCTGCCCTTTACATATCTATTCTATAAATAAAGATACATATTGTGATATCACTAGTTGTGAACGGAAGCTGCATCTGCTGCACACTCAAACACTTTCTGGTTACGTCTGACAATTCAGCAGAGCTGTTTATCTTTGTTCTGTCAGTTGTGGTTGCAGTTGTTTAGTAATCATGTATAATGAACAACTGACTGGGTTAATGTGCTTTTATGTGCACATGCCTTTACTCTGAACCACCGGGTTGCTGAAAGGGACTTCTAGGTTAAGAGTTAAATTAGAGATATCCTGATGTTAACCTAAAGGCAAGTAAGAGAAAGGCCTGAGATACCCAAGAGGTCAAAGGTCGTCCAGACACCTCTGCAGCCCTGATTAAGCTTCCTGACAAAAAAGGGGGTGGGGGGGTCGAATGACTCATCTTACCTCTTTAAAAGATGCATCCGTGTCATTTATTCAGACGTGGCACATACACACAAACAGGGAGCCAACAAAATGGGGGTTGTTAAGGAGAGTTGATTCTCGAGTGCTCACATTTCAAAATGCAAGTAAACAAAATCCTGTGCAAAGGATCGCAGGATTTGAGGATTTATTGTGAACACCAACAATTTAAATCACAAAAATGTGCATTAAGCCACTTTATACAGTGGATAGATTTTATTTATTCTCAGACTGGATGCATATGACACAACATCCTCAGTGTCTTTCTCAACGTCTGTTGATTTGAGACCAAAGAAAGCTTGAGTAAACCAAAATCAAAGAGTTTGTTTTTGAAACTTGCAGTGTTAGTCCAAAAATCTTTACACCCTGGGGGGTTAACAGCACTCTGGCTGAGACATACCCCACTTCTCAAAACACACACACACACACACACCACCATAGATTGATGTGTGACGGCTGGGGGTGGAGGTGGCTGCTGAGTAGCTTGTATAAGTGGAGGGGGAGAAGTTTTACAAAAGAGTTTTTGGAGGGAAAGCAAAACTCCTGCAGCTGACTAATTCATGGATGCGGAGGGAAACTCATCCTTCCCTCCCTCACCACTTAATCTCCATATATAAAATAAGGTTAACCATTAATATAACTGACAGCTTACTCCAGATGGAAACAATATTTGTTTACTGATGGTTATTAATTGCAGGCTGCAAAAGACAAGACTGAGTTTTTTTTATAATTGTAATGAGCTTTGTTTTAGTTGAATCTCATCACATTATCAATTCAAAAGCAATTGTTCTGGTAAAGCTCATGCAGTTTACTAGTGATGACTGATCAGTGTGTTTTTCACTTAGAAAATCAATGGGGAGCTTCACAGGAGAGAAGTGAACCAGCAGGGGAACCAAGAAGTTACTTTCCCTCCCTGGATGTTGATGCCCCATCCCCCTGTCCTCACTGCTACTCCCCCAGTAACTCCCCAAATGTCCCCTCAGGTCAAGCTCTCCGGGGTCACTAAACCCCACCCTGCCCTAAACCCCAGACACACCCACCCCAGCACAATCCAAAGGAGCTAAAGCAGACATAATGAGCTATGGGCTAATTGTGTGTGTGTGTGTGTGTGTGTGTGTGATGGCCAGACAGAGGTTTGTTTTGGGGGTTGTGTGTGTGTGTATGTGTGTGTGTGTGTGTGTGTGTGTGTGTGTGTGTGTGTGTGTGTGTGTGTGTGCGATCTTCCAGGGCTGAACAGGATAAGGCGTTTGTTATATTTGACTGACTGAGTCCATTGCAGAAGATTTTCAGAGCAATCAGAACATGAGCAGTGACACACACACACACACACACACACACACACACACACACACACACACACACACCAGTGATAAAAGCATTGCACTTCATACATGCATTTACATAATCCACACATATAGTCCATACATGGTACAGACCTACAAAGCAGTTTGCACACTTCTCACCATTAACACATATTATTTGACATTTTTTATCCCTTCAAAATAGTGTTTTTTCTTTGCCTTTAGAGTTTGAAAGCAGTTATTCAACAAAAAGTCACAGTCACACCACGCTCATTTTTCCACATTAAGTTTTGCAAGAGAGAACTTCCAGCTAATACTAACTGACAGTTAGCAAGCTAGCTAGTTCTGATAGCTTTTTTGAATGAAATGATAAACTGTACAATATCATTTTCTTTATATTTATTCACACATGAAAAGCAAAATGCAAAAATTGCACTGTGGGGTTTTTAGAACCAGGATATATGCTAGGCCACGTGTTTTGTTCCAGCGTGGACACTTTTGAGGGCGCCAAATAGTGAATATATTTTACACTTGGAATTTAACAGTCAAATGAAATGACACTGTGTCATTAGGGCTCTGTTTATCAAAGTAGTAACTGTGCTGTTTTGGACTAATATAGATGTACTAGCATACTTAAATGATGAACAGAGAAGATTCCTGTGTCTGGATGCTGTTAATCATTAGTTTTGGATGCGATCAATGTGAGACATGTTTAGTTTGGATGATTCACTTGATGATTCATCTGTTTATTCTCCCCCTCTGTTTTCAGTCATCGTCTTTGTTTTGTTAACCTATGATTCAGTAGGAATTATGACGATAGTGTGTTTTCTTGAACAGTTTTAACGCAAATCCCATTTGCATCAGTTCTTCATTAGTAGATACCGAGGTTGCCATCTATATAAAGCTTTGTCCGTCTCTCCTGCCTGAATAGATCAAATTCTTGTCCCTTTACTCTTCCCACAACAATCCAGCTATTTGTTGTCATGTAAAGTTGCTGAAAGCAGCTTGTCTTGATCCTAGAAGTGTGTAGTCGGCAGATCCCAAATTGGACGGTAATCAGATCAGTGTGAGGAGTTTGACAAATGACCAATGACAAGCACTGGACCCTGGAGGATGGGAGGGGTTGCCAGGGGTCAAGGCTGGGGGTCAGAGGTTGGCTTTTCAGAACCGTTCAATCGAAGGGCCATTAAATCCCATCTTTGTGTGATTTCTCAGTGAGGTGCAGCGGTTCCATCGGATGCCCCCAGTCTAAAAGCTACATGCCCAGTTAAAGCTATATGTGCTGGGCTCCAGTGGTGATGGAATGAACAGGGTGGCGTGATACCTTCACCACTGGATCATATGCAATCAGTGGAATAGTTTGCCTGTTTGCCTGTTGCCTGTTTCCTTGTTGGAAATAGAATAACATTATTTTAGGCAACTTTCGGGAAAGGAGGCTATTTTAAACAATTTTAGAAAAAGTCATACATTCTGCTGTGCAACACACCAGAATGAAGATGAGCTAAATCCTGAACCCTGTGCATATGCAGATTCCACTAAAGCTATTTGTTTGTCTACACCAGCTCTCAGCATTAAATCTACAGACAAAATATTTTCTAAATCCAACTATTCTCTTACAATTTTGTGAAAGTGTCTGCAGTGGAGCTCTCCGTCAGTAATATGAATGAGAAAGGCTTTGTTATCCTATTTTAAGGGTTTTTTTTTTTTGTAACTCCCCAATGTGTGTTATCTCATGTGTAAAGTATGTCGTCTCTGGGGCGTCTTGTCTCTAGCTTTGTTTTCCTACGCCTGCCGTCCAAATTTCCATCACAAACATCTCACCCTGAGTGACCCCTTGCTTTCTGTCTGTGAAGAGGCCCTGATTAGCCTGCATACATGTGCAGATAGGCCCAAAATCTTTGAGCTGGGACTATGTATGAATGTGTGTTTTTGTATGTGTGTGTGTGTGTGTGTGTACGTGGCATAGAGAGGAAAAGTATACGCGCTCATGCATATGTGTGCATGCATGAATGTGTTGGCGATTCAGGTCTACACTCCATGCTCTAGTTATTCACCGAGTTCCCTTTTACTTTGGTTTCTCACTCGTCTGCACTTCTCTGCAGGACGACACAGTTCACTGCAGAAAGAAACAACCTCTATTGAAGAGTCACTCAGTCAGAGGACAGGCTCTGTTTTGTCACTCCTCTTCTTTCCCCTCTATCAGCTTCCTCTGTTCATCAGTCTTGGGTCAGATGAAGCAAATAAAAACCAAACAACCACATGGAGCTGTGAGATAAATATTTATTGCCTCTGCTTTGCTTTTCAGAATTCCTCAAAGCGTAAAAGCAGGAGCTAATGGCCACTTCCACAATGATAAGTCCTGTTTAAAACGAAATGATTAAAAATAAATACTGCTAAATGTAAGAGTAATATGAAAAAACATATCAGTGTTGCTTCATTAAAATAAAACTAATAGAAAACAATGGTAAAGCCAACAAACAGCCACCTGTTGTGTACATTCAAATACACCTGTTATCATGAGAACATCCAGCCTTGCACTCCACTATACCCCAAGGGATAGGTGATATGATACCCCTGAAGTAAGATGTGAGTGTATGTGTGTGTGTGTGTGTGTGTGTGTGTCAGAGAAGCTGGGGGTTGGGATTTACTCAATGATGGAGCCAGGGAGACAGCAAATTTTGGCGGTCCCCTCAAGGGTTTCCCCCCAACAAAGGCTACCTCATTTGCAACAGATGCATACATTCTCAAAAGACAGGTTCCACTGATGAGCTGGAGGACACTGAAGTGCAGGTGCTGAGGAGAGCAAAGGGGTCGTGTGCAATGGCATTTTTTTTTAAAAAACTGATCAAAAGGGGCTCAGGGACGAGCTACAGGTCACCAAAGAATCTGAATGGAGTTGATGAAAGATGGTGGGAGATAAAAGACGCTTTGGATTCAGATTTGGTGCGCAATTATGGTCCCACTGAGTCTCTATTCAGAGAGTTTAATTGTCATCTGGGGGCTGAGATGTAAAGATGCTTGGATTACTGCTAAGGCTGGAAAAATGATCATTAAATCACTTTCTTAGTATTCCTGTAGAATTACTGCCGTGTGATGCTTTAATCCTGTGAATTTTACCCTCACATCGTCTCGTCTTACCTCTTATCCTTTGGTGTTTGCATTTTATACAATTTTATGACCAAGCTGTAACATTTCAACACTTAAATGAAAACTGTTGCAAGTTGCGGTTCTTGCCGCAGTTTGAAATTGTACTTGGAAAAGTAAAAAACATTGACTTTAGATCATTAGTTTCAATGGTTTACGAAGCTAAAGCTCAGCTCCATCTTTGGTTACAAACTTCACAGCATCCAGCTTTGAAACTGTAACACATTATTAACTTCATCACCTGAAACTTAATACCTCGAAGCAATGTCTACTGTAATTCCAACCACCGGCCAGATTTCAAATCTCCACTGTAACAGCTGAGATTCAGCACCTGTTAAGCTCTTTATCATTTCTATGATATGATGTGAAATGCGATATGAAAAAATGTAACCTCATCAGTCTCATTATTCTGCTGAGTGAGCAGGAGGGAGGAGGCTTCAAGGATGAACAGGGAGTTTTTTGTGCATGGGGAGATAGCCGAGGGGGTCAGAGTATTGGCATGTGTCTATTGTGTGAGTGGGTCATTGTAAAGGGGGGGGGGGGGGGGGGGGTTTAAAGTTTAAAGTCTGTGTGAGTGTGATTGTGTATGTGTGTAGGCAGGCTAATTATATTCTGCACAGCCAAGGATGGCCTAGGCTGACCAAACTCAATTCACTGAGCAGGCACCGTGCAGGGAAGGAGGAGGAGGAGGAGGAGGAGGAGGGGGACGGAGGGGGGAGGAGGGGGAGGAGGGGGAGGAGATCGAGTGCAGTCACGCAGCAAAAGAAAAAACTGACCATCCATCCTTTTTGTTTTTTACTTGGTAACACTTTCCAACAATGAGTTTCCGGTGTGTGTCTTCTGCATGTTAGTTTTTAAAGAAAGACAAGCAAGAGAGGTCCAAGGTATAAGTTATATAGGATTTTTGATACATTCTATTACAATTGAATATCACATCGAATCGTATCAAAATGAAATGTTTTTAATGTAATGGAAACATCTGGGACCGTGGAATTACAAGGACTCATCAGGTTATTTGTCTGTAATGTGTTAGTGTCATATCTATTCTGTGAGCACCTATTTAAAGGAACAGTTCAACATTTTCACAAATGCACTTATTCGCTTTTGTGCCGAGGTTTAGATAAGAATATTAATATGACTCAGCAGCTGCTCTTAACACCAAGACTGTTAAACCTCAATTTTTTACACTTTTAACAGATCAAACAAACAAGATATAACATGTTAACATGCTACCGGTTTCCCCTCTTTCAAACTTTATGGTACATGCTGCTAGCTGAAGGGTTAATTTACCTCCCTGCAAAAAAGCAAATATTAATATTTAAAATTGTTTTTTCCAAAATGTTAATTCTTGTCTGTTATTCTTTAAAACAAAAGGCCCCGTCCTCTCAATGGAGGCTGAAAATGTTAATGTTGCAGTATGACACATTTTCAAGATCTGAGTTACTTTTAGTTTCCATGTTTGACAGCTATCCAGCCTGTCTTCTGTGTAACTGATGTAATCAATATGGCACAGATGTGAACATTGAGTAAATATCAGCTTATGCTTTAAAATATAATAAAAGTTTGACTTTTATTTGAATTGAAATGAGAGGTCTATCACAACGACTTTAAGAACATGGACTCGTCTTGGCCGCCAGAATTATGCATCTGCCAAGACCGCCAAAATATAGTCCCTTTGTATTCGCTCCCATTGTATCCAAATAGGGGTATTTAAATGTGGATGTGGTCAAGAGCGACAACATCTGTCTTTCCTGTGGACATATGTAAAACACTATACCTATTGTCAATTTTGGAGGGATCCTGCTTCTTGTTAAGTTTCCCTCCAAATTGATTCAGCCAATTAGAGGCAGTGTGGGGGTGGGAGAGCAGCAACCAAGACAGACAGCGGAGAACCTCTGTCTGACCCCCAGCTGGGCTCCAACAACACTGTCTATCAAACTCACCAGGCCCGGGGCGTCATTATAGCACCACTGGGCTGCTGATAACAATTCTCTCATCTAGATTACAAATAGTGGGATAGGGAGATGCAGCTAATTGCAGCTAATGAGTGTCATAAATGTGGAGTGAAAGGGGCTGGAGATGCTGTCTTCTAAAGGGAAATGACTAAAGTGGGTTTCCCTCCAAAAACAAGACAGACCAAACCATTTACAGACCAAATCTCGCACACATTTCCACACTCTAATGAGGGAATGCAGCATTTATAAAGGAGCATAACACATGCCTGCTTCAATCTGGCTACAATCAAAAACTGTGGTGCTGACTGCAGATGCTTTGTAGTCTAAATTTACCCTTAAACCTCATGTACCACAGGAAACTTCCTGTGCATTCTGTGGTGACTGCGATGTGTTTTCATCTCTGTCTGCTGCTCGCAATCAAGCACCAACAGTAAAAAATCAAATCCTCTGACTTAGCAGTGGCAACGTTGTGTGAAGAACCACTTTAAAAGAGACCGGCCTGTTTACCCTTGAGCTAAACTATTCCCTTGTGTGCTTTTGAACATTGAGGAATGTGAGAATCAATGCAAAGGACATCAAGGTTGGCTGCACTATTGACACTGTCCCTGTGTAAAGTCAGTCTCAGTTCAATGACACCGTCATTATCTTCTTACACTGAGATAAGAGATTGGATCTAACTGCTTTGTCAAGATAGGAATACAGTAATCATCAGGCTTCTGCACGTTGAGAGGGAAACAATTCAGAAGAGCTGTGAGGTTCGTAAACAGTAGAAATGAATTTTGACATAAAATAAGTGAATAAAGGAGAGCAATAAAAGCTCAAGGGGAATCTGAATGATTGAAGATGTATATGGGGAAGTCAGTTGGCAGAGAGACTGCAATGTGGGATACTGGCATCTCAAGCTCTTTGCTGTCTTAATCAGCATTTCAGGATGCATTACTAAACATTTTCAGGGTTGAATCAGACCAGTGTTTGGCCCCGAATACACAAATGGTTGTAGAAGAAGTACTTGAATCACCTAGTGTAAAAACACTCAATTATAAGTAAAACCCCTGCACTGATCATCTTACTTAAGTAAAAGTACAGAGGTATACTTAAAATATCAAAAGAAAAAGTACTCATTATGCAGAAAACTGGCTCCTTCAGGTGTTATATGATTATATATTACATTAATGGTTGTCACAACTGATGCATTAAGGTGTAATTTTGTGTACTACTTTATGTTCTGTTGGATAGTTTAACACAGTGCATTTTATAAGCTGAGAGTATCTGCAAAGTTACTCATGACTATTGCTGAAAAATATGGTTTTACTAGTAATTATTTCCCTGTGAAACATGGTGGTGGTACTTTAGTTAAAGTGGAAATCTTGAAGATTTTAATTTAAGTAAGTGTTTTAAGTCACCATCTATCACCGAATGAGGTGAGCCGTGCATTTTACAGTTCTATGAACTAGGAGTCTCGTATGACAAATCACAAGGAACAGGAGTTACTAACACAAAGTTAGTGACAAGTGTGATTCAATAAAATCAAATAGTATATATAATATAGGCTATAATAATGTTTTGTTAAATAACAAAATGTCTATCTAACATAGAGGGCTAACATGTATACGTATTATAAAGGAAAAGGGCTGAAAAAAAAGATGGAGTTTAAAACTTCAGTCATGAAGGCACAATAGATAGAGAGGTCCATTTTAGGCACCTGCAGCCTCTTCCCTCCATTTTGCTAATGAACAGTCCCTAAGGGACCCAGCTGTGACCTCTGACCCCAGATACTATAATTAGGTTATATTTGGAGCTGCTGAATGCAAAGAAAAGTGGAATTCCATAAAGCCATAAAGAAGATTTAAATGAACATCTTCAAAGCACTTAAAATAAATGAAATTGTCAGAAAGTACTTTGAAGAGCCACAAACACAGATGACAGTGATGTATGAGATAAAACAACTATGATAAACTAAAACAAGACCGTGTGTGCATGCGAGTGAGACTGTGAGCTGTAAGAGAGAGAGGCAGAAAAAGTATGCGAGATTACTGCAAAACATGTGTAAACTGAGACTTGACCCCAGCGGCCACAAATAAATCTCCTGTGATTTGTGTCATTCCGACTTGATCATGAGATTATTCATCTCAGTATAACAACTCATAGGAAACATCTTCATGCAAAATTTATGTGCGATCCCGATGGAGAAGATTAAAGCATGTGAGGGCCGTATGAGAGCATTGTGACAGTGCAGCTAAGTGATCTATTACATGTTTAGAAAAGCATTAGAGAGCATTCTCAGGGTGTCTCTGCGCGTTTCCAGCTGCGTTTGCTATCAACCCTCTCTGACTGTTTATCTGGTGTAGGGCCCTCTTGTATTCAGTTTCCCACTGGGCTTTACACTAACACACACACACACACACACACACACACACACACACACACACACACACACACACACACAATCACACACACAAACTACACAAACTGAGATGAGAGGCACAAAGAAGAAATTTACTGTCATACAAACAAACACATACACAATCAGGATCCTGAGAAAGTGCAATGAGAGAGCAGGTGTCAGTTTTCACATGAGGCTCTCATGGGGGCTCGCAGGGTAAATATCAGCATGAGTTTTTCCAAGCTCCGAGCGTTGGTTCTTCTCACAGCCTCTCGCCGCCATTCGACCAGGAGCCCCTTCACCTGCATGGGGAGGTGGGAAAGTGTCGACCTCACTGATCTCACTGGCTCATCACAACACAAAACTACAACAGAGTGAGGGAGTAGTTCAGATAGCCTTTTTCCTATAAACACATACACAACAATACAAAGGCATGAAAGACTGGTTGCACATTCATTTTACATCCTGTGACGCTCTCTGGACCTTGCCGCTACACTGTAATTCTAGATATTGTTAATTAAAAAATGTAAAGGAATAATAGCCATAACGGAAACAAAATCCACATGTCTTTAGTACATGTTGTACTTTTTTTTTTCAAGTGTGCGTTGAAGAATGTGATTTTCAGTAAATGTACCCTGGCATTCAGGATATCAAGGGTTTTCTCGTCTCGCCCTAAAATAATTCTACAGGCAATTGGACTGCGTGATCCTGATTCCACAGACACTTTAACAGTGTTTCCCATGACTGACCCGGCAGAAACATAAGACACAGCGCAATCCTGGGGCGGGAAGGGCATATTTTCTGCTACCCTGAACATGGGCTGATTATCAGAGTATCCCGTCAAGGTCTTAGATCTCATTACCAGCAGATAGATGACACTGTGCAGGAAAACAAACAGCAGCGATGTCAGATCAGCCGGATTAGCACCGAGGTGCCATGGGAAGCTGCTGAAAAGTCTGGGAACGAGGGCATCTTAACTTCTCAACTGCGGTCAGGTCGTCCTCTGGTGTGTCAGCTGGGGCATTTTAGGTAGACATGCAACTGCTGCACCGAACTTGTTTGAATAATACAGAACCTCTAAACCCAGTCAGCCTTTTATTTCATACGGCACATCTAAAGGTTGTGTTAAGACCTTTTTAGCAAAGTGTGACGTTCAGTGACTCTTCGACTCCACTGCAGAATTAGAAGTCTTTAAATGTCAGCCATGTTGGACTTATGTTGCAAGAACATGTGAAATACTTATGTTAACATGTATGAAAGACACAACCTGCCTCTTTGTTTCTGAAACAGCGAGAAGAGGCAGCGAGAGAAAGTTACACACAACGTTAAGGTCCCATAAACACCAGTAACACCACACTGCCACTACATCCTCTCTGTGTTTGCACACGCCCACACACATAGAGGGATACAGTATACCAAATAAATAGACACAGCACTAACACATGTGTGCAAACTCTCGTATGCGTACAGCAGCACCATTTGAAGACGCTGTCATTGGCGGGCCGGTGAGAACGCAGAGGACACGCGGAGGACACAACATGGCGGGAATCTGGTTCAGCGGTTAAAGTATGAGGACAAACAGACCGTGTTTCATCACAGTCAAAGATGGTGATGCAGAAGAGCAACAAGTAGGTCTGATGATTCAAACACTCACACTGACCTTTAACAGTAAGACTGATTGAATGGAGGTCTGCACACTGATGTGTAATTTGTGATTCAGATTGAAGCTCCTCTGACACTAACTAGTCATTCCACATAAAAATTCATTGTATCTTTGATTAACAGATAAAATGCTTTTATTACACATAAATCATGGAGAGGGCAAAACTTCTAATAAAACGACAATTATAAATGGATAAGCCAGAATCTAACTTCAATGATTTTTTTTTACTTCACATTTGCAGCACAAACACAAGAGTGGATCTTCTCAACTAACTCCACGATTAAAAGCCAGTAAGTGCATTTGCAAAAATGTCTTCTTTTAATTCACTCAGTGCACTATTCTGGTTACAATAATGCATTCACTTTGGAATGACACAGTCACATGCACTGACATTACTCTGTGTATGACTTAATTCATGTTTAATAAATGTAATTTTCACATACATTTTTTGTCTACCTCTCCATCCCCTACTCCATCACTTTTTTGAGGGATGAAAACTCCCAGTAAAAAAGTGAGAATAACCACATCAAATAAGTTTAGTCTCACTGTGTTTGAACTGTAAGATCTATACAGCCACATGAAAGCATTGAACATGATCCAGGCTGCAGAAGACTGTAGTTTGGGTCATACCAGGGTCACGCCGAGTGTGTGCTATTGTTTTAGTGGACACGCGTATGAATACATACTCACTGATGGCTTTGACAAAGTGTGTAAATTTGACTGTCCGTGTCTGACTTCACTGTGCACACGTGGAAGCTGTGACATATTTCTGAAGCCCATAGCTAAGTTTAGGCACTAATGTATTCATTTTTCTTTGACTGGGTCGCACAGCCACCCCCTTCCACCCGTCGCTCTGCACTTTAAACTCTGCTGCTTTGAAATGGCCTGCAGAAAACAAAGCTCTGTCCTGCTGCAGACAATAAAGCAGCTGGATTTCTGCACATGTGCCATTGTGTTGGTCTGAGGCCTTGTCATAACTCCATCGGAGGGGCCTAGACTTTCATCACACACACACACACACACACACACACACACACACACACACGTACACTGAAAGTCACTGGCTCAGGGAGATGCATGGCAATGTTAGCACAAAAGAATATTTGATTTGGTTATAAATACCACAACATGAAAGAGAAGCTCAGCGGGGTAAAGGGCAGAGGGCACGACAACCAGAGGAGGCGTCATCACCATCATATATGATGGGTCTGACAATCAGGTTAGCATTATTGAACTGTGACTAGGGCTTTATGTCTCTCCTTTTTCTGACTTGATTTGATTTATCCTTTATTAACTTCAAGTCTCATGAACATTAATATGCTAATAAGAAGCTTTTGAAATGATTGGTGTTGTTAAAAATAGTATGTTGCAGAATGAAGCCGGTGTAAAGTAGCCTACTGACCAAATCCATGAAAAGCTTTATCATTTATTATTATTATACGATTTGGGATGTTAAAAAAAGGAACCACAGTTAATTATAATTATGAAGTAGGATTTCCTTTGTGTTTAAATCTAACAACCAGAAAGTGGGTATGAAAGAAAAGAAGAAAAAAAGATACCTGCTATAAAACCCAGCAACACAAAGAAGCAAACATAATTTTAATTGGCTTATTTAAAGTCCCCCTCCACTAAAAAAAAAGTCTTTTGCTCATTGTTAGCTCAGTTGAATATTTGGCCCTGACAGAAATGAGACATGTGCAGAGTTAGACACTAAAAAGCAGATTTCACATTCTTTTGCTGAAGGGGGGGGGTCATGTTTCTCACCTTAGATTTACGTTTAAGACGTGCATGTGCGAGTACTTTGTGACATCACAACCAGTTTGGAAACCAATGCCCGTCCAATACCATCTACTTACACAAGTGTATTGTGGAAAGCTGAAGCCTCTAGTGAAAATACACTGACAATGGACATCTAGTGTTTTAGCAGTTAAACATTTGAAATTTACACTATTTGAATATTTTAAATGAGGGAGATGATAAGATTTAATTAAAGGTTAATTCATTTTTTGGTGGACAAGAATATATTAGATACAAATTACAATTCAGGCAGAGTATTTTTTTATATATCTAAATATGTGTCTGAGGGGGTTGGGGGGGTCCTTTAAACTCACATTTTAAATTACGTTAATTAGTCATTTCTAAGCAGACAGCTCCAACACAATAGTGAATTGTATCTTGGTTTATCTTTGCATACTGTTACTCATTCTGCAGGTCAGACGTCCCTCCCCCCCTCGCGCTGTGTGAGTGGTTTAAAGTTTCTCTTGCAGCACTCTGATTGGCCCGTGAAGTTTTTCTGAGGGGGAATAACTTCACAGCTCTGCGCTCCCTGACGCACAGCAGCCCCGGGAGTTGAAGGCAGAGCTGTGAGAGTTTAGTAGTATTCTCTTATCTTACACGTCAGGGTAAGAGGATGCAAAATCATGGAGATTATCAGAGATAGAATAATAGTTGTTTTATAAAGATTTAGGACATCGCAGGTTTGGAATAATCTTTTTCTGACTTTTTTTTTTTTTTTTTTTTTTAAACTTTGCACCACTGACGAAAATGTCTGCTTTGGGGGTTTGGATTAACGCAGTTTGGATTTTACTTTTTGCCATTTTTGATGTGGCTCTTTCAAACTACTCCGAGGACCAGTGCAGCTGGAGAGGCAGGCAAGTGTTTCTAATTGTATCTCTGCTGTTTCTGCATTTGGCTGAATGAAAAGATGATTTTAAAAATGCCACTGAGAGATGCTACAGGTGGCACTGTATTTTGTATTTTATTGTTTGGTGTCAGAGTGAGTGAAGGACAATGCTGGTTTGAATGCATCACGTTGAGACTTGCCATTAGGCCGTAATTAAAATGTTTCTAGAGCTCTGCAGCGATAGCGCCTCCGGGCTGTCTGCAGGAGGCACAGAGGGTCCAGACAGACAGGAGACTGGAGGATTAATTCCGATACTTGCAGGAAACACGCATTGTGCATGCAGTTGTTGAAGTGCAGCTTCATCACAGCTATGTATGTTAAAATACATGCAGAGAATTAATGCATTTTCATAAAATTGGACCCTACAGATTATGTGAAGGGCCCCTGCTTCCACACAGCTGCCAGTAGGCGGCGCCTTCTCTGAATATGTCTTGATAAGTTCTATAGAAGCTGGAGTTTTTATTATTTTATTAAGTCATTTTGTATTTATACTAAATGCTTATTATAATTTTGGTTCAAGTTGCCTGTTTGCAGGGCTCACATTCAGTCAGTCCATCCTGCAGTGAGTCAGTACACTTCAGGGAAGTATCCACTGATGATGATGTTAGGGACTCTGGATAAATGATGGTGAAACCTTTACTCAGCTTCCTCTCCCTCTCTTCTTTCCTTCTCACAGTGGTTTGTCCCAGCAGCAGGGCAGCGTGGAGCAGATCTCCCTCCACTGCTCAGAGGGCACTCTAGACTGGCTGTACCCCAAAGGAGCCCTGCGCCTCACCCTCTCACCCCGCCTGCCCTCTGTGGCGGTGGGGCCCGGCGGCAGCAGCTCAGGCCTCATCACAGCCTGCGTCAAGCCCTCGGAGCAGTTCCACGGAGCCCAGCTCTACCTGGAGAGAGACGGTGTCCTGGAGCTGCTGGTAGGGGACCGCCTGGAGTCCTCTCCCCCGCCGAGGGTCCGGTGCTTCAGCCGCCTGCCTGGGGAGAGGGTGGCCCTGTTCCTGCAAGCTACACCTCACCAGGACATCAGCAGGAGGATCGCCTCCTTTCGCTACGAGCTGAGAGGGGACTGGACCGCTCGCCTGTCACTGGACTCCAACACCATCAGCAGTGAAGGTGAGCCAGTGAGGCACTAGTCAGCCAACTTAAGGTCAAATACACTTTGATTTGTTTTCTTCTTTCTAGTCAATGAATTAACTAGAAAGAGGAAATACAGAAGAACTTTTTCTTCTCAAACTATAATCTTTGTTAAGTTGCCATGTGAACGTCTGAAAGTTCACCTTGTTTCTTTATGGATGTCAAAAACTGTGGCTTCTTAGTCGCACAAAACTCTCATAAAAACTACCAAACTGTGGTCACAACCCTTTTTTTTCCTCCTTCCTGAAGAGTTTGGATGCAAGGTCTTACCCCACCAGTGACGATATTATACACCATAAAATTCTGCCTGTAGATGATTCATAATTCATAACAGGCCTCTGTGGGCTGGTTGGACTTTCCACGGCCCATGTAGAATGCAGAGAGGAGGAAGTGGCCAAACTTTCCCCAGAGGCGTGCTGGTTTGGAGTAGGAGACAGGGAGCTGTGGAGTGTGGAGGAGGAGGGGGGGGACAAAAGCACAGTATGTGGGGCTTTCTCCACAGTCCAGAGCCCTTTGAATGGGTGCCGCATGAGTATTCTGGGATTACTGCCGTCGCCTAGGCGATAGGGAGGCCTCTGCCCAGCTGAGATGCTCCCCTCTTTTGTTGAGCTGCCTCTCTGTGGGGAGACTTGTCTGTAGGAGTATACTCCCCCCTACATCTCTCTCTCTCTCTGTCCCACACACACACACACACACACACACACACACACACACACACACACACACACACACACACACACACACACACACACACACACACACACTGATTAGGTTTGGAAGGGGGTTTGCTCTGGACTAGAGAGGAAGGAATCTCATTTATCAAGAGGTTTTCACTAAGGAGGAGAATGTGTGGGGTGGGCAAGGGGCCTCCAAAGAACCACAAGGAGAACTTTAAAAAATGCCAGGACTTTTTGTCTAGCCACAATTCAGTCAAACCAGACAGCTAGAGCTTTGCTGGTTTGGTTTTTGTCCTTTTTTTTTTTTTTTTTTTTTTTTTTTTTTTTTTCCTGGCCATCTTAAATCCAGCTACAAATTTCAGGAAGGTGCACTGTATTTTTTTTATTTATTTTTTTAAGAAAATTCGTCAGGCCTTAGGTGAAAGGGAGCACTGAATGTTCTGGGAAGTGGGATTGTGTTGCTTTAAAAATCTTTGAAGTCCTCCCCGACTCCCTTCCTTGGCCCCTGTCTAGGCTTTGATGAGGTGTGACTGTAGACACCCTAAAAGGCTTTAGGGGGGGAAGTTTCATTTGGCCTTTAAATCGTCTAGGGTGGACGAGCCTTGCACCTTAAAGCTCCACTGGTCCTCCTCTGCCAACTGTAAAAGTAGCAGCTGTCTGTTACAACTCAGCGGTTGGTCTCTCCTTTGTTGCTCGTCTTTGCACAGAGTTTCAGGTCGGGATTCACATCTGACATTCCTGTGCATGTGATCTGGAAATGCGGCCTTTGGTTTCCAGAGGCTCAGTATAAGTATTAGCATATAGGTGTTTCCGAGCAGTTTAGAGAGTTTAGTGAGGTCACTAACCGATTCTCCCTCTCTTTTCTTTCTTTTTTCCCGCTCCAGATGCCTGCAGACCCTGCAACAACACAGAGATTCTGATGGCTGTTTGCACCAGTGACTTTGGTAAGTTACCTTTTTCCAACCCCTCCCCACCCTGTCTATGTAACATGTGAAAGACAGCAAAGAATGAAATCACTGAGAGTGCCCCCGCCTCAAATTCAGATAGGATTAACATATTAAACCAGACCACCAAATGGCAAGAAGTCCTTGCAGCAAAGCTACAGAAAGTAATGATTTCTACTCAGGATCGACAAATCGGTTGTGTCGAATCGGTTTAAAGGCAGAGCACCCCAGTGCCTGCAAATCCCCTCCTCTCAAAAGTGCAAAGGTTAAAGGTGAAACAGCAGCTCTCTGTATCCCCCAACACACACACACACACACACACACACAAACACACACACACACAGAGGAACTCCTACTGGAGGCGCTGTAGTGGACTAATCCCAACATCACCCCCTTAGAGAAAGAGCAGTGGGCTAATCTGCAGGCGTCTGATTGAGTTGTAATGGGACTGAGGAAAAGTTCAGCCAGCAAAGAAAGTCAGAGGGATTAGTGACCAGGCCTGGGCCTTCCAACGGCTTTACCATCAGTCGTTACCCCGCAGTGAACCACATCTCTAGCTGAAATAGGACACAGCAACATTTTCAAGATGATAAAAGCACAGTGAAGCATTTTATGTTAACATAAGTCAGAAGTGTGTGTTTGTAAAATAACCATAGAGATGAACTAGAAATGAACCTGAATGTTCTGTTGATCCACAGTGGTGCGCGGTAACATCCGTTCAGTGGCGGAAGACGAGAACTTGCGGGCAGCAGTGATCAAGGTCAGCGCCACGCGGGTGTTTCGTCAGAAGTACGCCCTGTTCACCGGCAACAGTCGCCTGACCAGCAAGGGTGAGATCAGGACTCTGCTGCAGTGTGGCGTCAAACCGGGGCCAGGCAGCTTCCTTTTCACCGGCAGGGTCCACTTTGGGGAGGCCTGGTTGGGCTGCGCTCCCCGCTACAAGGACTTCCAGCGGGCGTACACTATAGCCAAAGCAGCCCAGCAAATACCCTGTGAACTGCCTGTAGACTGAGTTCAAACTCTGCAGCGGCTCGTCTATCGCACAGAATCAAGGCTGTCCTCAAAGCCAGGCCAAACTCAGCCCTGCTCCATGTTTCGGAAAAAGCCACGATGCGCAACTGTCGGTCGATGTTGCCATGGCGCCACCGACGGGTATTCCCAAAGGACTGAGGAGTGAAATGGACTTTCCCAACACCATTTCAGTGCAATATGCACTCACCTGGTCCAAAAGACCTGGTGGAGTTGAGACATGAGAGACATGGTGGAAATAAAGATTAGAAGCATTTGGCATTGGACAGTTGTAGAAACAGTGATGCCATCATGCTGGTTCAGAGAAAATCTTTTGAAAAGCTTTCCATTCGGGATAAATTAAGTTAAGCCATTAATTCAGGCCTATTCAGAGTCATTGCTCAGAAACTCAGGAACATTTGTGAAAAGTTCTACAGAAAAGCTTCCTGCCTTTTAGCTGGTGTCCTGGTGAGGCTACACTGAGGCTACCTTCTTTACCACAGTGTTTTTGTGCAGAAAATGTCTGACCATGGGACGGTGATTTTTTTGGTTACCCCTGTACTGGGGTCATCCTCAGTGTTACTATTACTAAGGAGATTATTAAAATAAAGGAAATATTAAAAATTATATATTTGCACTGATTAAGGAAAGGGAATGATCTGGAAAGTGTGATGCTGCAAGCACTGAAAACCAAAAAAAAATAAAAAAGCAACTATATGTAGCATAGTGGAGCAAGTAAGAATTTAATATATGTACAGACAATGTGAGCACATACAGTAGTAACACGAAGCTAAGGCTACCTTTCACAGCTCCATATAGTGCTGAAAGCACTTTCACATTCTAGCCAACTCTGAGATTGTGTTTAGGGAAGGAGACGCAGACTCATTTTTTATAAGATCATATGTTTCATTTCAATAGCAAGCAATATTTCTTTAAAATTGGATTGTATTTGACTTTAAGCAGAGTTATTTAAAATGATGTTGGTTGCAGGAGTCTTGCCAAAGCAGTTACAAGTTTAGTTGTTGTCATGTCATTCACTGCTCTCTCCTGATGTTGCTGTATATTGCTAGAAATTAAAACTAAGAAGCAATTTTTTTTTTGGTTTGAAAGTAAAACAAGCCAGCTTTTTATTAAACATTCGACAACAGCCATTCATAACAGAAGTCTGGTGTTATCATGTACTAGAAAGATGAGTGTAAAGATGGAGATATATATAGAGATAAATGTCAAAATCCAACTTTTGGTGGAAAAATAAATGACTACACTGGAGAAGGCTCGCTCAAAAGAAACAAAATATGCATTTAATGTATACAGTTCTGTTCTGTAAAGTGATGTCATATGTAATGTGCACTATATCAGCAAGGGGAAAGGGGTTCATACCAAATTACCATGATATGCTGAAGCGGTATGTCTTAAATGCGTACACTGCCATTTTGCTGTTTTATTTTTCATGTGAATTTATGTGAATATCAATGTGAATGTAAATATGTTAATAAGAAATTTCTAGAAACAATGGCATGAAAAAGGCCTGTGGAAAAAAAAAACAACTGTGTCTCAGTATTGTGGATTATTTTTATGTTTGTCTGTGTTATTAAAATATACTGTGAGAAAACACTCCTGATGTATTTATTTTCTTCTCACTTATATTCACTTTGAACTGATTCTTTAAGGCTTTTTAATTCAACAGGATCATTTCATGCTCCATAACCCTCTCACTCAGCACATAAAAATGTTTAAGCTACATTAGAGTATGTGGCTCCAAACGTTTCTACCATGGTAAACTTTTCTCAGACATAAGTCACTTCAAGTGCCCATGAATCACATCCCTGAAAGCGCAGAACAAATGGCGTGCCGGAGAGAGCGAGAGGGCCTAAAAGGCAGAGAGATTTAGGGAGTGTTTAGGACCCTGAGGGCGTTTGGACGGGGAAGGAGGTAGAAAACAGTGGTTGGAATTCTGTTGTCCTCAGCCTCCCATTTTCAGGATTCAGGAAGCAATAAATTGCCATTAAGGGAGAGGCATGGCAGACTCGGCTGAGCTGAGGTGCCACACAGTCGCTCACTTTATCCTGACCATGTGTACACAAGGACACAATCAAACCAAATCTGTTTTCCACTCTGGTCCACCGTACCCCTTCAGCCTGGAGCAAAAGTTTAGACTTAATCTATATATCTGTTACCTGTCATGGCTGACTATGGTACATTTTCTGCTTCGAACAGATGAGGGTAGATAATAAACACCCATATCACTGGACCTCTATGATAAATTCACCACCTGTTTCTCCTTCTTGCAAAATTCTGCATAAACTTGTACTGCACACACCTCGGTAAAATCTCAGATTTACTGCACGCAGTAAAAGAGCAGCTGGGGAATTTACATGGTGTTTAGGTTAAATGTAAAAGAATCACAAAAGCTCGACATGCCTACCATGTCTGGCCAGCTATCTCCCATAGAAACCCTGACACTGGTTTGCCACTGCATCAGTAGTTTGTGTGAGTGAACCTCCAACCTCCCCAGCTATTTACTGCCTCAGTGCTCCTTTAAAACATCCCGTAGCTGGGGGCCCCCGAGCTGCTCAACCCTGTACACACGGACACTCCTCTGCCCCCCTCCCTTCCAGTCCATCTGAGGTTACTGCTGCAGGGCTGATAAAGCCAAAACAAAGAGCACTCAAATTATACTCCCTCAACTAATACATCATGTGACATTTTGACAAAGCTCAACTTCCTGCATTATTGTCATTTCTTTGTGACCCCAGCATGAACCCCTAAAAACGGCAGTATGAATGTCAGTGTAGCCACAGTGACACAGCTTGGTTTAGCACTTACTATTAAAGAGATTAAAGTTAATTACACTGAGTACAATCCAGATAAAACAGAAAAAATATTTTAAATCAACTGTGTCAACAGAAGATTTGATCAAGGTCCTGAAAACACATTTCTGTGATGGATTCGAACTTCTGATTATATTGCACACTGGTAATGAGGCGTGTGCTTGTTCAACGCTGAGGAGGTTTTCATTGGTTTTTGCGGAACGCTAAAGACCCAACAAACCCTCCTCCACCATCCACCCTGCTCCTCTCTTTATTATGTCCTGTTGTGCGGCTGAGGTGAGGTATGGACACAGCAAAGCGGGAAACACTCAGGAAAGTGGAAGCCAAAGCGATGGGAGAGTTGTTGGGTGTGGACTTCCGTCAGTCCCTGGGGGAGTTTGAGGGAAGTGGCCAGAGACAAAGCTCGAGAGATGAGAGGGGCAGACGGGGGCAAAGTGCTCCTGGACACTCCCTTGTAGTCCAGCACAACAACACCACACCTAGCACACAGGTCCTGTGCTTGTTATTCAACTATATAAAGATTCATAAATCAGACCTGCAAAATTAGACTTGTATCCAAACTGATACAAGCCTATTAATATTCAAGTTCCTTGTTTTTCTATCAGCTTTTTATTCTGTTTGTTCTCAATTAGTCAAATCTGAAAAGAGTTTCTTTCCCCTTTGGGTTGTTCACAGGAACATCCACTCATTTTCTTCAAAATACCCTCTTCGTGTTCATCTCTGCTCTACAGCCTGATCTCTCTCACAGCTTCTCACACTCATCCTTCACCTGGCTCTCTCTCTCTCTCTCTCTCTGATTCATGGCTTCATCATCCAGTCTTTCCCACCGCATGGTCCACAGCTGCTGGGTTGTAGCGCTGTTGTGGAACCAAAACATTGGTTGCGATGCCCTGACATACACTTCTACATACACTCTGAATCTCAAATCTCTCGCCTTGTGCCAAAAGATACTTGAGGTTTCTGAATGACTGAATCTCTGCAGCTTTTCCACTGCTTTCCTTTTCCAGTGATTTCCCTCTTGTTGCTGAGTGGCAGATGAGAAAGAGGTTCGTGTTCGTTATGTGCTTTGACAGTTTACATTCCAACTGTTCCTCAAACACTTCAGGACGAGACATAACAATCCAAGGTTCCCATTAAAATACACAATTTCCATCTTTAAAGCCCTATTTATTAAAGATAACTTTAAAATTTAAAGGTAAATATGAGCGTCTCTGTTGATTTGGTGTACGTGGTTTTAACCCATAGTGTATGAGATTACGTAAAAAGCCACAGGGGGAAAGAGAATGTCATGGGGCTTCTGTGCAGCTTCTGCATGAACAATATTAGTAAGAAGTGATGGAGAAACAGCTGTGGGTTTGTTTCCACATAAACAATTGCTGGTAATCCAACCAAACATCGGTGGCTGCGCATCCTGGTGCGTCTCCATCAGCTCAGCACCAGCTGAGAGTGCAGCAGTGCATGACGTTCTCGACCACACTTTGGCATCCCAGAATCCCAGCTGACGATTTCTGGTTCCCATAACACTCTCGCACAGCTGGGAGTGATGATTCACAAATGGAAACTGTGAATGTTCAGGTCTGAGAACACGATAACTTGCTATGCACTAATTCTCATGCGAAGGAAATGCCAGCCATTATCGAGCCACGCACTTCTTCGCGCCCTGCTCCTACTTTACCCTCCTCGGCGCAGTAAGTTTTGTAAGGCACAAACTCGTACTGGTCTTTCTGTAGCGAGCAATTGGCGACAAGCGATGCGTAAAGAGTAACCTCTATTCACCGAGCAGGGTGACAGAGGGAGAGAGAAACGTGGTCAGCTTTAAAGTGGAGTGGGCAGTTTGGGTGGGTTGAGAGGTCAAGGCAGAATAGAGAACAAGTGTAGAGCGGTGCAAGAGCATGTTTATCTGGCCATGTTATCCCTCTGAAGTACTGAAGGGAGGAGAGCGAGGAGCCTCCTTTGTTCCTCAAGAGCCTGCAGATGGCTGTAATCCCTTCCAAAATGCGCACTGAAAATCAATCAAGACAGGGTGGACATGGTGTATGAGTGTGGAGGCGGGCGACACTTTTCTCAGGGAGGGGGTCCTGCAAAGAAACACAAGTTGGGTCAAACAAGCGTCTTTGGTGATTTCCCGCCAAAAAAAAAAAGTATTGTAAGGAAAGACAGAAGGAGTGAATTGCGACCCCCTCCGATGAAGGCCCGCTCGCTACCCCTCCGTTTGAGCTCAACACAGCTGCCATCTCCTCACCGTATCCTGGGGCTGACATCGCCTGCAGGGGGTACAACCACAAAAACCTCCCAACACTGACATTATACTGTAATAAGGCTACTTAGAGACAGTCACTGTGGCAGGACGAGGGGAAACAGGCTCACACGATACTCAACAGAAAAGTGTCAACCTCATAGTGGTAAGAGGAAAAGTCAGGGGGATCACCAAAGTGTGAAGGATTCATCCTCTGGAGAGAATAAATGTCTGGACCAAAAAGGTGGGTCAAATGACCGACCAACCGACATACAGCCCCAAGTGAGTGTGGCTAAAAATGTAAATATTCATTAGTATTAATTAAAATATTACTGATCATCATATGATCTTTTCCTACAGGTCGTTTCCTACACTTCCTTCTATGCTAAAATTCTCATCTCTAAGCTGAACTTGTAATACAATGGCATAACAATGACTCCTCATGAGGTGACGTCATCCCTCTGGATACTAAAACCCCAGACTGAGAGTCTACCCACTGCTAGGTAGCACAGCTGTCTTTTGAAGGGCTCTCCAACCCTGCCAATTAACCACCAGGATTATGGTTTACTGACAAAAACCTGTGCGATTGTCCACACAAAAGGGAGAAACTTCCCTGGCAGATCAGTTCAGTTCTTCTCTCACTACCTGCCACCCACCTCTGTTTGTCCAATCTAATCCTGCAGTACTGACGCACAGCCCAGCCTCCCCTGTTGTACCTGTTTTTTGTTTTTTTGGGGGTTTTTTTGCCTGTTATCTTTCTCCTCGGAGCAGTCGTTTTAGGTTACCTCCTCAGAGACATATAGCACTGTGCCCTATTGTTCGAAATGTTTATTAAGGAAAGAGGTAGGCAGGAACGAAACTGCCACTCACAGTGGTTTTGTTATGTTACTAGTATCTCCTTGCATTTTTCTCCTGCATTTCTCATCTTCAGGGCAAGATTTGTCAACAGATACTCCTGGTGCGCTGTGCTGCGAAATATGTGAAAACATGATGATTTGTACCAGGTTCACCATGAAACTCTTGCAGGTGTCCATTTATTAGTATTAATAGACAAATATATTACTTGATATAGACATTTTTTGTCAGATATCATCAATGCATGCTTACGTTCTCACCTCTGCACCCTTGGCCGATGACTGTGTGAGATGGGAGTGAATGTCAGAGGGTTCGTTTTGGAAAGTTACAGAAATTATTGGGGGTTTCTGACTATTTTCATCCATCTACCAAACACTTTGTTTGGAGTTTAATGGTGCTGTTACTTATTACCCAAAATGTTTTGCTGCCATGTTGCATTGTGGTCTTTTGAGGCAACTGTTGGATTTCTTTCAGCCTAGAGAGAAGCTGCTACATTATTAAGTTAAGCATTAACTTTTGGTTTCAAATCATCAAAACAACCTCAAACACCTTTAAAACTGAATAGTCAATATGTTGCTATGACTTATTTCTCTATGTTTAGCCAGTTGGGAATAAGAAAATTGAAAAACCGAGATACTTCAAGCACGGTTTCGTGGTGGAGTCCACCATGAGGATAGTTTAAGTTTTAGTGCTGAGGTTTTGATATATCCACCTATGAAAATTCTGCTGCAACCCCAATACAATGAAGAAAAGAGGAATTTGTTCCTCTGACCATTAGATAAATAAATTTGAATAACTCAGGTTAATCCACAGATCGAACTTTTCAACTCTCAAGAGTTTTCACAGCAACAATTTCCATGTGAAATGCCATTTAAATGTCATTTTCAATGCTTTGAGCACCATAAAGAAAATTCCAGTCACCAATAAAGTATTAGATATAACCAGGAGACAAATATCTTAAATCCGTAGCACATATAGCTTAATAAAGAGAAAAACATGTCTTTTTAGAAATGAGATGAACTGACCCTTTAACAGCGTGGAATCGCGGGATAGTGTGCGACGTGTAGGATTCTTTAACATTAATGACATGACACTTTTAAGCTACATACTCCAGTCATGGTGGAATGTGACTAAGCAATGCTAAGTGGCTGCTAGGAGCACTTTTCATGTTGGATCGAGTGAAAAGAAAAAGAAGCAGAGAAACTCGTGAAGCCAATTATGCATCAGATGTGCTGACAGTCGGGCTTGCATGTTTATATTTCTACAAAGTGCACTCGCACATTGTGCATCAGCCCAGCCGCTGTGGCCTGTCTGATGTGTCAGAAGCTCCAGAGCTTTCCTCTCCCTTCGCTCTACGCTCATTCCAGGGGAACATGTGCGCTGGAATTCTCCCCCAATTAAGACAGGGATTAGCCGGGTCCACTGTGGGAACCGGCCGAGTGTGGGAAAGCAGAGGGTCTGTCCCTCTCTCCTTCCCTCACCGACACTCAGCCTCATTTTCACTCGCTCTTGTTCATCAAGCTGCCTCCCTCCCCTGTCTTTCTCACCCCTACTGTAACTCTTCCTCCCCTCTTTTCTCACCCTATATTCTAGACTTTTTTTTCTTTCCACACTCACATTTTCATCACTTTTTTTTTTACCTTTAGTAGCTCACTCTGTTAACCCTCACCCCGAGAATCCATTTTTCATTGTTTCCCCCTCTCATCTTTATAATTATGCACACTGATCCCCTTTATTTTTTTCTTCTTTTCATTCTTTTTTTTCCCCTTCTCGTAGCCACCCAGAATCTCCATAGCTTTCAGTCCTAATTCTTCAAGGTTTTCTGAAGTGCACGGTTCTTCTGTGCTCCCCTCTCCTGCCCCTTCCCTCCTCCCTCTTAATGCCTCTCCAGCCTTCATACTGAAAGCTTGTCTGGAGGGAAGCTGGGGACTCTTGCATGAATAGTCTGAGACTGTCAGACTGAAAGAGGGGGCGAAAAGACAGCTCATCAGAAAAGAAAAGACAGGTGTCTCATAAAACAGAGTTACAGACAGTTTATGTTGGCGTTTTTTTCGCTCATTAATTAATATCCAATGCAGCAAGCTCAAAATGTATCTTAATACATGTTAGTATCATGGGAGGAGCACTGGCTAAACATCCATGGGAACGTCCTGGTTAAACTTCATGCTCACTTTTTCATTGTCACTGCATTTCTTTCTCATGATCTTGCATTACTCTGACTATCACATCGGATTCCTCTCCCACTGCCTCCACATTCCTCGTACTCAGTGTCACCTTTTCTTCCCGGTTCCCACTCTCCCTCTCCTTTCCTTGTGTTCCCATAAATCCCTTCCCTGTGCACTCCTCCACACAAGGCTTGTCCGTTCCAATTATGGCAGGGCCGTCCAGCCCCCCGGCTCACACACTCTGCACACACAGCCCGCTCTCATTAAGCCTGTATCAATTAGGCATTAACCTCCTAAAACAAAGGGCCTCTTGACGAGCGGCCCATCGCAGGCCATGTGAGGTACTTCCTCTGCATCGCTCCACCCCGCTTCCCATCCTCAGAATGACACATTCATCCAACCTTTTTCCCACTGTGCTGGTCACACAACAAATCTGGGCCCAAAGTAACAACAAAACGGACGAGAGCGGAGAAAGAATCAAATGTTTAGTTGCAGTTGTAATGTTGATTAGGTCAGGGTCCTTACAGTATAATGATTTCACACAAACCAGAATGCTTGAGTTTTATATTGATTTGACTTGACCTTCACAGATCAGCAATCTCCGTGATAGAGAGTGAAAATGCTCAAATGTTTTTTCTCTTCTTTTTTTTAACCCGACAAGCATAACATAGTATTGAATAACATAAAACATTAGTTTGAACGTGCACAGTAAAACCCAGTTGTTTTATTTCACATGCCAAAAAAGGGATCATATATTTTTGTAAGAGACAGAAAGTAAAGGAAAACAAACAATTCTTTGTGGAGACGAGAGCCTGACATGAGGGGTATGAATGTGAAGTGAACGTAAAATTTACCAATAAAAGATGATGATATAAAATGATTATGTTAGAAGCATTTCAGTGGTTGAGAATCAGGAATCATTATTTTTGAAAAGTGCTGGACAGGGACGTACTACAGAAGCAACACCTGAATGAAACCTTTAATCTCTGTGAAGGTTAAAATGTTCAGTTCTGATGAGACAATCAGAAAGGAGTAAATCTGACACAATGGCACTTGTAGACTGTATTATACTGAAGGACAAAATGCTTGGTTCCACAAAGACATCATTATAAACGCATCACTGTAACGACCATGTAATAGCAACTTCATAGTAATATTTTGATCCTAATGCTCTGTAACCCATATAGACATAATTGATACAAAGATCAGATTTATACAACATTTTGAGTGATAAAATGTGATTGTATAAACAGTAAATAAGTACTGAATATATTAATATTTTAAATACAGTTTTGAGAGGATCAGAGGAAAACTGATCTGTGACATCTGTAATGGTAGGATGGTGGTGTCTGACAAGTGTAAAAAGCAGATTTTATGCCTGTGTGTGTTTTATTGGCTGTACTGTAGCTTGTGGGTACAGTGGTGGACCAAGATGCGCTCCACTTTCAGTAAGATGATAAATAATTCATACCTTATAACTCAAATCACTGCTTCAGATAAACAGGATTATCAGAAGTAGGTTTAAGTCTTTTTAAAAAATGAAATAGTGAACGTGTGTTAATAATACACGTACGATAATATCATGATGGCAGATGTTAGGTCTTGTGGATCTTTTGTTTATCATGTCATGTGGTAAATGTGTTTTTGTGTGCTTTTGTACAGTTATGGTTACAGACTCTCTCTCTCTCTCCACCTCCTCTACAGAGGGTTATTAACACAGCACAGAAAATCACCGGCTGCTCTCTTCCCTCACTCCAAGACATTGCAAACACCTGCCACCTGTCCAGAGCCAAAAAAACATTATCAAAGACTGTTCTCACCCTGGCTACCACCTGATTGACCCTCTGCCCTCAGGTAGACGCTACAGGTCATTAAAAACTCGGACCACGGGTTGCCCTGGTGGCTCACCTGGTAGAGCTCGTACCGCGGAGGCTTAGTCCTGACTTACATGCTCCAATCAGGAGCCAACACTCGTACAGACAAAATACACAATAAACAGAGAAGATTAATATGACTGATAGCATTCTTTTTTTTCCTCTTAAAATTTTCCATGGATATCACAATAATATCATCATCGTGAATTCTTTTGGCCACGATAATAGTGTAGTGAAAATCTGATATCATGACAGCCCTACTTGGTTGTTTGACTGAACTCAGTGCTGTTATCCTAGCAACAGTGCTACTGTGATAACTGCAGATGATCTCGCCAATCCCTCCTTTTTGTGGGACTTTTTTTATACATTATTTGAATAATATTTTTTGCAATATTTTTTAGCGTTTCATAGAGAAATTATCATTTAAATGAAGGGCTTTTTGTTGCCACATTTATTAGACCAAAAAGATTGGCACATTGCCTTGGGGACCAGCTGTGGTGCACCAGATAAACTCCTACTACAATGCATTTGTAATGTTACAATTTCTACTCCTTTTCTTGCTTTTTGTTTACTCAGAGTACATTTCATTTGTACAAGTTTGCAGAGGCCTCTGCAGACACATCACCTCTCTGTCTTTGTTGGCGGAGCAGCAAAGAACAACCTGGTTTTGATTTTCCCACAGATCTGCCGGTGAGAGGAGTGGTCCCCAGCACCCAGCGCTTTGGCACAGTGACTATGTTGGCACAGACCCAAGCTGAACACCCCCCACCCCTTTTCCCAGGGCCCTGGGAGTGTAATACATTACTAACAAAATCCCACTTCCCATTCCTCTCAAACTTTCACACCCCTGCTAACCCCCTCCCATGGCTGGCATGCCCCCTGAAAAGGGGATTGGGGTGACATGTCTATGCCTTTCCATCTCCTCTTCTTTTCCCAACATTCCCCTGAGTATTTTTGCTTCAACTTTTTCCAACATATAGCTTTGTTTTGATCAAGTTTGGATCAAACTTTTCAATTAATGCCACATTTAAAAGGACACTTTATTTTTAAAGTTATATCAGCTGTCAGCTATGACAGGAAACCCAGCCACCAAAACACACTAGAGAGAAATAAGCAGACCCTTTCACTGTGAAAGGGATTTAAAGGGAATAGTTGACCATTCAAACCAACACTGGGGTTATAAATATGAACCTTCATTCTGGAAAAAGCCTGGCTTGTTTGCGCCACAGTTCTCAGCACGGCACTGAGGGAAAGTATTCACAGGCGTGTATGTGTCTGGGTAACATGTAATGACATTATTCTCACCAGGGTGACCCCCTCATTGTCACCGCGCTTTCTTCTCCCGAGCTCGTGAAATTGACATAAGCTTTACAAACATTCCAGGCATTTTTTTCTCAAGGCCGGATTTCTTTGGGGGCCTTTCATAGAGAAAACCACCAGTATGAGCAGCACCACCTAGTGATAGTGTAAAAGCACCAAGGATTCACACATCAAGTTTAAATGCTTCAAAACAGCTTATTCGGTTAGATTTATATTGAGTATCCATTTAAACAGGAATTAGAGCTGCTTACAATCACTGATTTATGTATGATGTCACAGAAATACATATTTAAGATTACAATTTAAATTTCAAATGACATATATGTGAGATTTTTAGCTTCAGTGCAATCTCATTATTCTGCAGTATATGACTGGAGTTCAGTTTTCAGTTTTCTTAATGGAGAGATGAATTAGCCCTTCGGGAACGCCCCACTTCCTGTATCCCGTGCAGTCTGCGGAGATGTGTGATCTCCTGTTTATACCTGCAGGTAGCGGGTAAGTTCAATATAACACTCAAATTGAAATTTAAACATTATATGACTTACATCAGTGACTTCCTGACCTGCCCAGGTGGTTGTCAATGTAGTCCTGCAACTCCAACACCTGCGCCTCTGCAACTGTAGCTCTGGTGATGAGAAGGGCGCGCTCCTTCTCAGAGCTCACCTTTTTGAAGGAAGAAAAGCTTCAAATCACCTTTATCACATAAAAGATTCTTCATATTGAGAATGCCATCAAACAATCTAAAAGTTTTGTTTACCAGTGTAGAGTCTGTGATTTCCTTCAGTTGTTTCCTTATGTCCAGCCAGGAATCCTCACATGTCTGCTCCTGTCTTGCCGGCCTAATAAAGTTACATGATTGTTTTTAAGACACACTCCACAGCTGATGATGTTTTGTCATTTGATTAAATACAAAAAGGACACTCACTCCTGACAGCTTAAGTTCTGAACGGGCATCCTGAGGGCAGCCACCTGGAACAGAAAAGTCAGAGTGAAGGTCTTGAATCACCATAAACACATAAATTCATGTAAACCAAATAAAGGAACATCGGTGCTGTTACATGATCTGCAATCCACCTCTGCAACAATAGTCCTTTATGTTGCTGCAGGACATTGTGACAGTTCAAACATTCTTTGGCTTTAAAATAGGGGAAGCATGGACACAAAGAAGAATCCCCCACAGACCAAATACAAGCATTCACCAGACAAAACAAAGGCAGATTGATCCACTTCAAAGCAGTCATCTTTCTTTTATACTACCTTCTCCTGGGCCGCCAGCAGCTGACCCTCCAGCCTCGCCTTGTCCTGACGAAGGTGCTGCAGCTCGTTCTCAGTTTCATCTCTCAGCTCAGTGGGCTCCAGGCTGAAGTGGGCCTCTGGAGGTCCAGGGTCAAGACCACTCTCTGGTTTGGCCAACATCTGCTCCCTCTGAACCCTAATATCATTATATATGGTGTGGTGGTATTCTATTTTATCCTTGTTGCCTATGTAACAAATATATGTTATTATCCAAAAAATATTATAGAAAATACATCAATCAGCACTGGTGACATGCTAATTCATTGTGATGTACATGAGTACCAAATTGTAGCTAAATAGCAGTAGAAAATAGTCCCCAGCTAAAAAAAGCTATTTACTTGGCTTGTTGCTAAGTGTCACAAACAGGATAAGAAAGTCAGAAAGCATTGGGAGATCCATTACTGCATAGTTATTTTTTGTCTTTTCATGGGATTTGTTGACAAAAACATAAATATACAGTAATGGCGGAGTCATGCTTTATGGATGGAGTCATTGTTAATATGATAGCAGTGCTGGTAAAGGTAACACGTTTCATCAAAAGTTGAACACTAGAGTGGCAGTTATGGACTCTTGAAATCTTTTCTGTTACCTACTAATTACATCGTATTATCTACATATTACATTATCATTATTAATACATCATCACTAAAATTATGACACTTCTGATGTTTGGAGATTTAATCATCTTGCCTCAGTTTAGCGAGTCAGTTTGTTTAGCTCAATATGTATATTAAGTTTTAGGATCATATTTATGCAGATGGTGAATAAATGTAATTATTGACAATTAAACAGACATTAGTGTTACCTGTATGCAATAAGGAGGGCATGATGGCTCTTGGTGATCTTCTGTAGTCTCTTCTTAAAGGAGCGAGCAGCAGAGGCGAGCTGTTCCTCCCTGACCCTGTAGGATGAACGCACATCCTGAAGCATGCTTTCCACAAACGCCCTCATCTTAGTTCCCTCTGAAGGAGTTTTACCATCTCCAAGCCCATCAATGTAGCCCTGGATTAAAAGATGCACAAATGAATGATACACTAAGATGGACTTGTCATTATCTTACTTTATCAAAGATTTCAGTGCTTTGTGTTCACTGCTACTCACAGCTATGTCCTGTATATAGCACACCAGCCTTGCACGGTATTCCTCATTCAGCTCTTTGACTTGAAGCTGCAGCTTTGAGTTCTGCTCTTCTACCTCCTTCACTTGGCTCTGAGAGCACATCAGGGCCTTGGATGAAAAAGACGAATTTCAATTCCAACACATTTCCACCATTTTTAACCTGCTATTGAAATTGTAATAACATTTATTTAGAAGCTGCAAAACAGTGATAGTATCTACAATAACTTCAGCAATGTCCTGTAAATCAGTATCTGGGACTGTTCATGCTCACCGCACTCTGCTCAGATACTTTCTGCTGGCTATTATGGATGGCTCTCTTGTTCTCCTGCTGCTCTTTACCCATAGCCACCCTGGTGACCAAACACAGGCTCAACCACAAAAGAGTAGTGACCAAAATCCATGGACAGCCACATCACACGAGCAAGCAAAGAGACCACATCACACACACACACACAGTAAATAAAACCAGAGCAAAAATCAAAGAGCAAACCACAGAGCAGATGCATGTGGGATGAACGCTGGGACATATATCCTGAGATGGGTTTGGCTGTTTGATGACTGGAAATGGAAAGATAATGATGTTTCATTTTGATGAGGCTTGTGCAGCAGTAAATGACAAACATTCTTTGGCCCTCACACTTTCTCCTCCAGTTTCTTCTGCTGCTCCTCGTAACTGTTCTTCATTTTCTCCAACATGTCTTTGATCTCCTCTTGGTTCCCAAGAAGCTGTGTGACAACAGATGAATGGCAGGGTATAGGGAGCAGCTACTGAAGCTGTACTTAGATAGTTTACTGATACATGTAAAAGATACATGCTGACCACTGTTCCCAAAAATGAATTACATTGTATTTTATGCAGAAATACTCACTGTTTTTTCCATAGTTTTTTGCTCCTTGTCCAGTGCTGCCAGATCCTCAGGCTGTTAACACAATCATATAAAACGGAGCCTTACATTTCAAATAGTGAAAATATTCAACTTTGAAGATTAAGTTTAACCCAAAACAAAAGCCCAATCAAAATATTTTACATACAGTCTTTTTACTGTACCCAAAAGGCATTACATCTTATGCTAACAAGGCTTTATTTGCAAGTAAAACACAGGAAATCATGAGGGAAATGTTAGACATTTGCACCCTGAGGTAAATCATTTGGCGTTGGTTGCACAAACAGTTTGAGCATCATGTTCTGCTTATGTTGGAGCTGTAAGAGTCTCAGCAGAGTGTCAGTGATGACTGAACTTTAATTTTGATGCGAATGATTCCATTAAAGTACCACTATTAATACAGCTAATGCACTTTCTAACCTTGACCCTGTTACATGACATGCGTCTGATCAAGACCTGCACCCTGTCCAGCTCTCCATGAAGGCCCTGGGTGGTAGTCTTGACGCTCTGCTGCTGCTCCGCCAGCTGCCTGCGGAGGGCGTCCTGGGCCTGGGCCAGTGCCAGCAGCTCAGCACTCAGCTCCTCACTCTGGGCCAGCTCTTTATCATGGGCCTCAGCCAGCACCAGGTAGTTCTTCTTCAGAGTGTTATACTCTTCTGTCAGGCCTTGACCGCTCTTCTCTCCCACTCTCAGACGAGCCTCAGCTGACTGGAGTTCCCTTGATAGCTTGTCTCGCTCCATCTCGAGCTCTGCTATCACACCGTCTTGGTTCAGTATCTAACCAGGGGAAAGAAAGTGCAGCACAGACAGGAAGGAAAAAAAAGGACAGATAAGTGTGTTTGTGAAAATACAAACAACTTTTGTTACTATTGGTGCGGGATATTTCAAGTAATTATATGTATGAGTGGAATTGAGCAGCTTTTTTGCACATTTGCTCTTACCTAGAGAATTTTTAATTCTTATGATACTGATCAAATAGAGGCTTAAATTTTACCCTCTTTTTTAAAAATTTAACACTACATCACTTTAAGCCAACCGTCACCTTGTTTTTCAGCTCAAACGTCTCCTCCTCAAAGTGCTCTCTCATCTTGTTGGTCTGAATTTTCTCCTCCACAAGCTCCTTAGATATCTGAAAGATGGGACAGAGAAAGCAAATCCCTCTGGTGCTCTACTGAATACATACACTGAACCTTTACTTAATGCTTAACACAGGTTTGTGTACTCTACCTTCAGTTTTTGCTCTTCACTCTGGACCAGCCTGCAGGACAGATCTGTGTTGGAGCTGGCCAGGTGGCCCAGTCTGCTCTCCAGGTAGCCCACTTTGGTGAAAAGCCGTTCATTTTTGTCTCGTAGCTGAGGCTGAAGTGAGGTGACAAAGGTACATGCCACCTTAAATTTACTCACATGTTGACTGTATTGGTAAGACTTTACTTTAGGTCCCTGTATTAAGCATTAAAAGGTATTACAATTATAAATGGCTTATAATACTCTACCATGTTGCCTATTTCTATGAAAATACAAGAATATTTCAAAGTGTTTATTAATGCAGAGTAATTAACCTCCCTATCTGGGTGCCTACTGGAGGAGTTACAGTTGTTGGCAAATACATTAATAAACTTATATCTGCTTACAACTATTGTGGTAATCATTTATTACATGTGTATATATACTGCTTATAAATTAAAAGTACTGCATTATATACCATAGGGACTATTTTGCTAGCTTTTCCTTTAGCTTAGCATTACTTCATTAGCCAAATACCAGGCCAAAATTAACCTATTATAATTTTGAGGGGTGAAAAGTAGGATTAACCACTGCACATTAAGAGGACTATACTTACATTTTCCTCTATAAGAGCTTGAAGTCGCTCCTGAAGTTCATCTGAAGTTGACTGGTCCTGAGTGTCCATCTTTATTCAGTGGCTGCATAAATGGTACCCACTGTATCCACCAACAATATGTTGCCATGGTTCAGAAACACAAACAAAACCGGGCCTGGCCTGGACACTGTTTTTTTTCGGTCGTACTCCATTTGATACCTAAGACTGTTTATTTATTTTAACA
The DNA here is from genome assembly GCF_002260705.1 of Seriola dumerili. Lineage (NCBI taxonomy): Eukaryota > Metazoa > Chordata > Actinopteri > Carangiformes > Carangidae > Seriola > Seriola dumerili. The sequence continues at coordinate 12,503,454 of NW_019174323.1, forward strand.
ACTTTGCCACAAAAGCCGCTGCAAACTGCATTCAGGCTCATTCCAACTTTCACCACCAACTTCAAACCAATCCTGTTGAGGATTAATGTCTACAGTTAGCTTAGTTTACACTATTCCCTCCCGCTGTATCATAAATAAGACGTTAGCGTTTAAACATTGTTTTTCCGCGCATTATTTCAACCTGAGAAAAACTGCAGGGCCCAGTTTCAGCCTCTCCTCTGTAAAATGAATTGGAGCTACTGCTTGGTGAATTTCATTGACAATAGCGCCCTCTTGTGACTACAGATGGGACAACTGTTGACTCCTGGCAATAATGATCTCAAAATTATTTTCTTTTAGAAAGTAATGTTTTAGAAAGGAGTCAATAACATTATGATAGATACGGAAACTATATATTAGCAGCAACAATGACTTCATGCTATAGTCAAATGACAACGACATAGGAGTTAGCTGACTCAACTGAGTAACAGCCTTACATGTTTGCAGAACTAAACAGTTTAAATAATACATGTTTGGTCTATCACAGTATATTACAGGCCTATGCTGATATGAGACTTTAAAAGTAATAAAGTGCTATTTAATTTTATTGTTTTATTGTAGGAACTTTACAATGTATAGAAACAGTGGATTTTAATGTATTAATTCACAATATCATGTGCTAAGTAGAAATTGGCTGAAAGTTATCAAAAATAGCTGCAAATTCTTTTCAGAGATATGTCTTTTGACATTGAGAGGATATTTACAAATAATACATCATTGAATAGAAAAAAATAAACCGTAACAAATGCCTGTAAACTGTATAATTACACCTGGGGATAAATGTATAACCAAAAACAAGAATAACATAAATTTCATTTTGACAAAGACTGGTCTGCCAAAACAATGATGAATGAACCCATGATTTAAGGTAGAACAGAAAACCATACCTTTTGCAGATCATAAAGGTTAAGGGTTACTTAACGATAACATTTTGAAAATGTCATTGAATTGTACATAAGTTAGATATAGTCTATATCTGAATGCACTGTCTCTGCATTAGACTTTAAATCTATATAAAAAGACCACAAGATGGTATTTTTGAGGTAACAGACATCCTCTCAGGTCTTTATGTGGAAGTGTGGAAGCCTCATGTCCTGTAGCTTTGTCTCCCTGCATTTTTCTGTCTTCACTCTACAGTGATTGCCCTGTGTAATAATTAAGTACCTTCTGTTTACATATAACAACCAATTACTGTTTGTGTCGTGTTCATTTTAACAATGTGATGTTAGTTGGTAACTGACACATCCCATGCTGCTGTTGTTCAGGACCAACTGTACCGTCATTCCCGGTCTGAGAAAGTGTAGACTCTCATATATTCATGCGGATGAAAATACACTCTTCATACACACAATTTAAGAAACTAAATGTTTAAAAATACTTAGACATTTTTAAACAGTATAAAAAAAATTTCAGAGATACTCTTTTAAGACAAATTTAAATCCTCCTCTACTTCATCGTCCTCCTTCACATTGTGCCTGTGGTCACCACGATCCATAGGAACACCCATCTCTTTCTGCAGGGACTCTAGACTGGCCTGGCTAATGTAGTACCTTACGTTCTGTGATGGCAACAGCTTCTGGAGCTCCTCCAGCTTACGATAGGCCTGGACAGGAAAAATGGAAGAAGACAGAGAAATGAGCATCCAGGAACTTACAAGAGTTCAGACTCATACTTCTCTTTAATGCTTTCTTTGACTCAACACAGATATATTTTTTTCCTTTTTTACTTAAGGGTCATTTCACCTATTAAAACAGCAGGGAAAAAGGACAGTTACCACTTGGAAGTTGCCTTGCTGACAGTGGTGCTCAACCAAGAAACCAAATGCATCTCCAATCCTGACAGCAGGGTCCAACTCTGGCTCCTCCAGCAGGGCTTCACATAACTGCACCGCCTCACCAGCATCCTCTGCATACAACCTGCAGCCAAAGGACAAAATCAAACCTCAGATGAAGACAACACCAAAACCTCCAACAGAAAATGTTTGTTTCAAAAGGAAAAAAGAGGTATTTATGAAGATACAAAGGAGAATAACTTGAGCTATATTCTTGCCTGCGTGCATGGACAAACTTCTTGATTAGGGTGATCTTATGCTGCAGGTCAGCCAATCTTGCTTCCTGTTTTCCAGTTGAGTCCTTCACTTTTGAAAGACACTTTGCAGCCTCAGTCAATGCATCTAGTGCCTTCTCATAGTTTTGGTAATCATCAATTTCCACCTTAACAAAGGTAACAAGAAAAAACTTAGTTTATTCAGTATTTCAGCCTCTTATAAATATTCTAAAAAATATTAGGTTTTCACAAATTTAAAAACCCTCGCTACGATTGAACAGTTGTAAAGAATTTTAACACCATGAGCCACAACAAACACTTTTTTATTGGCTCCAAGATCAGCTTATTTTGCATGGTTTATTCTCTGAAGTTGCAACTATTTGAAATGATATATCACCAAATGTAAAATTTGTATACTCATGTTTTCTCAATTCATTTTTTCTTAGAAGACATTTCTCCTTCAGAACAAGGTGGTTGTTGTTTCATCCGTTAAATTAATGAACTGAACTGCTAATATAAGACCGCGACCATAAAATGAACAGACATCTCCCAAAATATTATTGTACTGTAAATAAAGCGATTTTTATTTAATTGGTGTATTTGCTGTACCTGAGCACAGGCCTCATAGAAGCCAGCAAGCAGGTCTGGAGCTCTGCCTTTAGTGTAGAAACCAATGATGGTCTTCAAGATCTCTGGATTTTTCCGCCAGTCCAGAGACTGCAGGTAGTTGGCAGCCATGATGAAAAGCTCCTTCTGACGACAAACGTTGGCAAAGAATACTATTTTCTCTGTGTCGCCGGACTTGAGGAGTGCCCTCATGGCCTGTTTAAAAAAAGATACAATGAAACTTTTCAAAGATTTGACACTGTCAAATTTTAACTTGTATGTGTATGTATGTGTGTTTTTATGTATTGCAGATGTTGCTGATGGCACATGACACCAAGCTGGCAGATCAGGTGGAGTAAGCCTTCGTACTCTTCCATCGATACCTGCAAGATGTTCTGAGCTTGCTATAGTGTTTACTACACACTACAGCATTACCTTGAGCTTGTTGCCCGCCTGCGTATATTTCTTGGTAGCCAGGTGGTAATTGCCCTGGCGCATGCAACAGTCAGCGATCCTCTCCAGCACCTCCTTGCGGGCCTCCTCAGCCATATCTTTTGAATCAGTTACAGTCATTCTCTCTGCTAGCTCCTCTGTGATGGTCAAGTTCTGGGTCACACACAGCTCCAGGGCTTGATGGTACTGGGTACACATACAGGAACAAATATAAAAACACACACACACATAAGCACATATGAACTGATACTTCCATGTATAGACAAAAAAGTGAAACAAACTGGTACCTTCTTGGCTGCTACCAGTAACTCCACAGCCTTCTCATACTGGGAATGTGTGATGAAGAAGTCAGAGCAGCGGGCCAGGAGGGCTGGATCTGAGTACTCATTTAGATCTTCAGCGATCAGCTGAAGTGCAGAGAACTGCTGTGTGGCAAAGGCCAACTCTAGAGCTTTGGAGACGTAACCAGCCTACAATGGAGAAAATAATGAAACATACTGCTGTGATAAAAACAAATCCCTAGCTTTTTTCACCAATCAACACTGTTCAGTTCAAACATACATATAGTGCAATATTGCCCCCTTGTGGAATGATTTAGAATGCATCAATGCAAACATAATCTCAGTCATTCAAAAAAACCAGACACTTGAGATGAACCTTGTGGTAGAGTGCGACAGCTCGGTCCATATGGGTGCCTTTCTCCTCATAGTAACAGGCAGCTTCCATCATGTCCTCTGGGTTACTGAGCAGAGCCAGGTTCATCAGCTGGTCATCCAGACCATTCTCCTGTTTACACACAATAAAAGTCAACAAGCCACTGAGAGAGTACAGTAGTACAATGTCAAATATCATGACCAATAAAAATCTGTTCTGATTAAAAAATATATGTATGAAGCACACAGTAGAGTAATTTACCTTACAAAGTCGTATGGCATTGTTGTAGGCCTGGGCTCGTGTGTAGAAATGCACAGCCTGTTTGATATCATCATGACCCTCATAATGTCTGGCCAAGTGGTACGATGCTGCTCTGTCACCCGTGTTATTGGCAATCTCAGATGCCTGGTAAAGACATAAATTCACTATCACATTTGTGGACTTTATTTGAGGATGTTAATGCCTAAGGCTTTTTACTACATGACTCCTAATACGAATGGAGTCACCTTCTGGATGTTCCCCATGTAGCAGTGGACTCGAACCAAGGAGAAGAAATCCTGAGCACATTCATAGAAACGCAGTGCTGAATCCATGTCTGACTGGCTCTCAAGGTACTGGGCCCACCACTTGTAAATGTTCCTGGATTGATAAGGTGACAGGGCCGATGATTAAATGTAACTTTGTATGGATGACTTTGTAATGTGATATCCTATGCAGATGACAAGGTTTTTTTTTACCATCAAGGGAAGGTCTGGACTTACTTGTCTTTCATTTTGCTAACATAGACCTCAAGAGATGCTGTGTCATCCTGAAGCATTCTGGGAACTTCAGCCCTGTGTGTGTCTGAATTCTCATAACTGCAACAAAAACAGTGTCAATCAAACTTTGTTCCCAGGGTAAATTTACAAAGAAACATCAGATATAGAAATAAAATGCCAAACTACTTTATTTTTAACATAGAACCACAATAGATTGTGTCTTACTATGCAAGGGCCAGGGTCTTGTCACCCATTGACTCCAGGTATTTGGCATAACTGTAGTAGGTGGTGCGTAGATGGATGCGATCATGGATTTCAGCTGTTTCCAAAGCTTGCTGCCATTGGCCAGAAGCCTGGTAGAAATTGTTCAGCAGGTCATAGCGTTGACAGCTCTTGTACAACTTCTCTGCATCTTCCTGTTGGAAGACAGGAAAAGATGATGGAAAGATAAATGCTTTTGGTTGGGAAAGTCCCATGGTCTTTGTGTGGTTAAAAGCTTAGACCTAAAAAGAGGACATGTTATTTGTAGCCAAAGGATGTGGCCTTACGTTGTACTAGCGTTATCTATGAAGAACTGAGAAAAAAATTTCCTCTAGATGGATTTCATTTTCTGGAGTGAGGGGATGACCTTGTCTTTTTTTCTCATCCATTTTCTCTGCTTTTGAATATATGGTGTTTTTACATGTCACGACTCAGACATGTTTTTCCAAAATGAAAATGGTGTCATGTAAAGTTGATACAAATTTATGCATTTTCTTTAAAGTAGTCCATAAATGGGGCAGAGAAAAATTAGCACTCATTATGATTGTGAGTGAGACATGTCCCATCAGTCATTTATACTCTAATTCTTGAATATCTTACCAGCATGCCGAGCTGAATGGCCAACATCGCCGTTTGGGCTTCTGGTTCAGGCTGAGCCTCCGCCTCCTTCAGTGCTTTCGCTGCCCTGGCATTTCCCATATTCCCAAGGCACACACGTGCCACATCCAGCCGGCAGGTTTTCACACACATCCGTGCCATGTTTTCCCATACCGCTTTACTACAGAGAAAAGAGAAATGGCTTGTTTGCACAGGTGATTGTACACAGGAAATTTCTTATTTGAAAAAATAATGAAGTGTTGGCAAAATCTGTTCCAATTATTTACAGTTTGGTTTAGGTTTATAGTTTATATTTTAGACCCAAACCCTTAGTATGCAGGTCAGTGACTTGAAAATGTGTGCTTTCTTGTGCTTCACTGGCCAGACTTCTAGTAATGTAGTATTACTTCAACATTTATCAAAATTATAATAAAATCCACCACAAACCCCCTACATACAAACACTGATGCAAGCACAATCGTGCAAGAATATGTGTAGGACTTTAACTCAAAACAAGAGGCGCACTTCTCTCTTTCTTTTTTTCTTTTGTCTTGCTGACGTAAATCAACCCCTCTACCCCCTTGTCTTTCGCTTCATTTCCAAATTTAAGATTCCACAGCCATCTGGTCTCTATTTGTGTCCCCTCCCTCCTCCTTGCTTTAGCTGATACAGATGTGGGCTGTTTATTAAAGTTAGGCAACAGGAAATACCCCAAATCTTTAGGGGCCCTGCTTTAAGAGGGGGAATGGAGACCAAGTGAAGTAAAAGAAAGCAAGAGTAGTAAGTGTCAGCCAAAATCATGCTCTATATGGTCACAGAAAATCAACCCTGAAAACGAAAAGTGAGAAGTCGAGCTCGCCGCACACAGAGCGGCAAGATCTAGAGAGCCAGAAAAGGAAAGACAAGAGAAGGAACCGGTCTACATTTGGCCCCTCTTCCCATCCTCTTTTCCTCTCAGGAAACACATCCTGTTGCTGGCTGACTGCAGTGGCCAGTATGTTTGTTGCACACGAGAGAGAGAACTTTAGCGAACGCCCCCTGGGCTCCAGACAAAAGAGTACACAACAGTGACGTCTAACAGGCGTCTTTTGGACATTCTCTCACACAAACACACTGACACAAACACATTTAAATTGATCGTGAAGGAGGGGGCTGTCTGTTTGCGGCTTGTTACATTTGGGAACTGATGTCTCGGACTATAACGAACAGCAACTCCCCCACATTTCAACTCTGACCTCCAGGATTTGCAGAGAAACAGTGAGCGAGAGAGAGAGAGGGAGAAAGACAGACAGAAGCAGGGAGTTAGGCTAGAGGACTTCTTGTTCCAGTCAGGCAGTGGGGACTCTTCTAGTTGAGAGACAGTCTTGGTAAACTTAGGCAGAGCCATTAACAAGTCAGCTCCTAGCAACCCGAGAATCTATGCTCTCTTTGCATCAATGTGAAGGCAATGTGAAGTGACTGAAGAGAAAAGAAGAAAAAAAATCAACTGTCTACATAGAGAAGCCAGCTGCACACGCAGAAGTCCGACCAGTGCAATAAGCAAAGCACTGAAGATCGGGAGAAAGTACAAAGAGAAAAACAGGGAGAGAGCTAAGGAGCGATATCCAAGAGTCAAGCTGCAGCCAGCCGGAGTCAGTGGAATGGACCTAGGTGCCAGTTGGATTAATCCCCGCGTACCCGCAGTGCTGTCTGAGGAGGAGGGCTGAGGATCTGCTGCAACGACAACAAACTCCTGAATGAGGATGAATGGAGATGTTCTTTAGCTAAGCCTCAAGAAAACACTCTTGGCAAGTCCACCTCTGTGTGAGCTGGGACAGCACAAGCTAACAGCTGGAGGAGGAGGAGGAGGTGGTGGTGGTGGTGGCGGAGGAGAGGAGCCAGGGAGCCCAGAGCACTGGTGGTGCTGCTGCCCCAGAGGAGAGACACGGGAGCGGGCAGGACACTGAGGAAGAACAGGGTCCGGAGGACGGACCCGAGGGAGGGGGCGAGGTGGCGGGTGGCGGGCGTCGCATGGCCGTGCAGAGGCTGGTGGCAGCAGCGGTTGCAGTAGCCCTGCTGTCCCTCGTCTTAAACAATGTTGCAGCCTTCACCCCCAGCTGGGTCCTGCAAGCCCTGGAGGACGGACGCAAGCGGAGTGTGGGACTATGGAGGATGTGCCCCACTGGTGGGGAAAGGGGCCGTGATGACCTCCAGGCTGGGAGAAGGGGGCAAGGGACACAGAGGCAGTGTGAAGGTCTTGGATGGGGGTCTGAGTATGCAGGCTATCAAGAGTCCCGCAGCACTGTCAAATGTAAGTTTTTACTTTAATTTAGATTTTAAGTTGAACAATAACAGTGTTATTTATGTCTACTTTCCAAAAACGTTACAGCGTCTGAGATGTAGTTGTTCTCAACAGAGACAAATACAGTACTAGGGGTATTTCTCTGCTCTGTGTCATTTTTTTTGTTTTCCATATGGAAATAAAGATAATAAAGAAATAAATTTTCAGGGGCACTGAAAATCACCACATCACCAGATCAACTTGATATGTACAACCACAAATCAAATCTAAGTGTGTTAGTTTTATTACCTTCTAATGCATTAGTGTAAACATTAGTCCGGGGCAGCCGGCCAAGAATTTGTTGGAAATAATGTTGCCAACAGGGTTTGCTTAATCTGGATGAACTTTAAGGCAGAGTGCAAGTTGTGATGGATTTATGTGCTTTATTTAATTAAGCTCCATTGAGAAATTCCCATTCAAGAACGTCCACTCACCAACCTGCCTGGGCACAATGGCCAGCAGTGCCTGGCAGTGTCAGATGTGCCTCACCATTCACGATAAAATAGTATTCATGTCTATGTCACCGTCTTAATAATTTATACTAGAGACTTATTATCAGAATCTCCTTTTAAAGATTATGACTTCTGATTTAGCCTTAATCCAGCTTGTTGTAAATGAATTTAGATCATATTGCAGGAAATATGACACAACTCTTCTTCTGCTCCCTCAAGTGCAGTTTGACATGATGCGAGCATGTAACCTGATGGCGACAGTGGCCCTGACTGTTGGTCAGCTGATCTTCCTTCTAGGCCTGATGGAGCTGCCTTTCATCACACAGGAATCACAGTGGTGGGAGGAAGCCATTGCTGCACTCTTCCAGCTAGCCAGTGAGTACCAGTGTTCCTACAGCTCGTTTGTTTAAATTGATTTGCATCAGCAGGAAGACAAGCCTCAGAGGAGAGCCTCTCTGATGAAGATGTTAAGTATCCTTGCAGCTAAAATTTTATGCAAGCGAAGTTCACATGCTCTCTGGTAGAATGCCTAAAAGACAGGGATAAAATTAGAGAGGGAGCTAGACTACCCGACCCTAAAATACCAAAAATCAGCCTCTGACAGCATGAACACACTGTGAAAACTTACAAGAAAAATGCAAAACTATCTACTATATGGCAGCAATCTTCAGCCCAGCTAGATAAGATTTAAATAAATAAATAAATCAATCAATGGCAAAATGTGGACAAATAAAAATATAAGCAGATATAATAAGCAGATGGTATTGGTAGTAATAACTGACTTTGCATACTTTAACATTATTATTATTATTTTATTGCTACTTTTTTATTTTGAAAAAAAAAAAACTCTAATTTCTTGGAATCAGTACTTTTGAAGAAAAAAGAAAAGAGTATAAAAACCAAATAAACCAAGAGAGCAGCCAAAGTGAGAGGGATTAAAATGGGGAAAACTAGGAAAGCAGAAAACTGAAAGAGGGCCATCCTTGCGGGACATGGCTTAATGCAGTCATGGTAACAAAACCTCTCTTCCACACACACCATCCCACTGTGCCACTTTAAAGAGTTGGCTGGCATGGCCTGTCCCAGTGCCCCTGCTGAGGAAGTGTGTTGTGCTGTGTGCGGTGGTCACTCAGCCACTTGGTATCATTGTGGCAGAGCGGAATGAAGGGGGTCTGTTCTGGGTCTAAATTTAGTCCCAGTCCAGAATCCATGGGCCAGAGCTACAGTGAGCCAGGGAGCGACTGTCAGGCGCCAGGATATCCCTGCTCAGGACGAGGAAATGTCTGTGACTACCTGTTATGCAAACCCCCAAGCTGAAGAAGGAAAAAGAAGGGAGGGGGGAGTGGACGGGAAAAAGACAGTTTCTACAGGGACTGTGTGTTTGTGTCTGCACTGGCAGAAGGGATTATGCGCATTAATATTTGTGTATGTCAGTGTGTGTTGTGGTTGTGTGTTTACAGTGTGTTTTGGTAGAGAAATGTCCTGTGGTACATATGACAGCAGGGCGGGAATTGCCCCTGTCTAGATAAGCTGGCCTACCTTATAAGTCTGTGTTTACACAATGTTCAAGAGCAGCAGAAAATAAAGTCTCTTTATCATTGGCATCTGCGATATGCATTGCAGCAGGGATGAGGGCTTTGATCTTAAGAGCTTGGTGAGACGCGCCCAATACTACTGTATTTTCCAATATTAGACAACACCACAAACAAAGCTGCTGAGTAACAAAATGACATCAATCGTCCCAACCAAAAACAGGATACTCAGACGAATATTTATAGAATAACAGTGAAACGATTATAATTTACAATATGCCTTGTGTATAATCCGAGTTAAACAGAGGAAAAAATAAGTCTCTTTGATTTGGTTTCTCTAGAGCTTAAAAAGTCTTATTGCTAAAATATGGACCTAAATAACAGTTTAACAAAACAATACCACCTCAAGGTTCTTACTAGCTTTTTCTAGAATACTTAAACTGTATTACACAGTCTTTACCCTTGGTTGGAATCAAACTTTATTCTTGACCTTAGAAGTTGTAGTTTAGTAGTTTACAGTAATTAACAGCAGGTCTGAAAGGTCACCTTTAAACCAACACGGACCAGACGACCTAATGAAGTAAATGTGATAAGGTTTAAAGCTATGGAAAAAAGGTCATTTCAGACCTTTTACAAGCAACAATTTTAAGATTCTTGTGGGTACAGTGGTGCTTTAAAATAAAATTTAATGTCAGTATGTCAATATGCACACAGTGACAAAGCTAACATGCTGATGTTTAGGAATGGTAATCATGTTCAACCATCTCAGTTGAGCATGTTAACATTCACTCACATGTCCAAATTAACAATGGTAGTGCTAGCATGTTGATGCTAAGCAGGTAATGTTTTACCATGTTTATGTCTTAGATTAGTGTGTTAGCAAATTAACATTTGCTAATTAGCACTATACACAAATGTGTCATTAGTTCTGCCAATATATGGCCATAAAACAAAGTATTGGACAAATTAAAATTTCGACTTGATGTGGAACTAGATAAAAGGTTAAGGGATTAAAAGTTTGCTCTTTACTTTGTCTTATAGTCTTCTTCGTCTTATCTGAGAGTAAACAATATTTTTGGGTTTTGGATTGTTTGTTGGACAAAATAAACAATATGAAAACATTATCGTGGGCTCAGGAAAAATACTTTTTTTCACTATTTAAACAACTGGTCATATTTGATAAAATATAATAAAAATCAGATATAATAATAATTGTTAGTTGTAACCTTACTCCTTTTTATAAGAGTAAAGAATTTAAAATCTTAAAATTGAGCCTGCAAAAAATACAAACAGTGGCTTTTCTTTACCACATTCATATCCAAATAAAAGGGCCTCATTTCCTGAGAACAGACACTTGTATTGGCCTCTACCCTTCAGTAATCCATTCCCCATTCCTGCTTTAGACCTCCCCCACCGAGTCAGTGAATGAGCTATTTTTACCCATCACCCTCTTTCTCAGGAATGTTTTCATTTTCAGACGTGCCAAAATGCTCAGCCATTGCAAGCAGAGTGTGGAATAACAATATCCAGTTCCATTCAGTGATATCTCAGCAGTGTTGGCAGGTCCAGGCTGAAAGCACAATATTGGCCATTTCACCCCTGGAGACAACTCTGGAATGTGTTTTCTGAATGGACACACTGGCTCTAATATGTCAAAAGTCACAACTGCAGGTCACATGGTTCTGGGACACAGTTTATTCCATCAATGTATTATTTTCTATTTTGATGAATTGCAAATGTGGGACTCAATTCTGATCTGTTAAATCTGGCTCAGAGCGGAATCAGATTTTCTCTTAAGGCCTCAAGAGATTCCTGGTAATAAGGAAGTGACACAGGTTTGAGCAATACACAGAGGCAGACTATTCACTCTAATCAATTTTGTGACCTTTAAGAATAAACCAAGACATTAGTAACTGGAAGGAAAACAAACCAGTTAAATGAATTTCCAAGACATAGCGTTTAGATAAGACTTGTTTAGATTTCTCTGACAGATCATGTCAAATGTCCAGCAAATCTATTAACCTCGAAGCTTAGGGTGTGGAGAGGAGGGAAGGAAGGAAGGATGGAAAGAGGAAAAAGGGGAAGGAAGTTTGAGAGATAAGTCTGTGCCAGAAAAGAGGTTCACACAGCCCACCCTGGCTGGAACCTGAACAGGAGATTATTCATTTTCTTGGATAAGGAGCCAGACAGGTTAAACATGAACAGATTAAGCAAACAGTTGCATTCTTATGTGTACACACGCAATGATACACAGATACAATTGTTCACATCCTCGTTTAAAACAATTACAGCCATCTTACTGTAGAGGTAGAGAAAGAAATATAAATTAACCCCCACCCCTTGGTTCCAGTGACTGCTTCAGGAAATGGACTGATTCATATCCTAAAGCACCAACATCCCTATTTCCAGTGATTATTTTTGGTCCCGGTATTTATACCACTGTGGATGAGGCAAGATTTCAGACATGTATTATTGTGGAACCATTGAATGGCACCAGACTACACTTGAATGTGGTAAATGAGGCATTGACTAAGGGATACTTTGGCATAAATCTATGTGGACTTTCATCTACACCCCTGATGGTAAAGAATGAGGAAAGGTGTGGACTATGAAGACACTAATAATCTTGATAAAACAAAGTAAAGATCAAAGAAACAGCATGAAATTGAAGGCTATGGCTTTTTACCCTCGCATGTAAACAGAAGTTCCTCATAGCGTGAGTTAAACTATTGTGAATCAAAGAAATCAGGAGATAAAAGTTCTCAAAGGCTTTTCCGAGCATATATTCATGCTCTGATATTTTTACACTGTTGAGAACTTTGATCCTGAGATCTTAGAAGTTCTTCCTAGGAGGAAACAGTTTTCATAATTCAAAGGCCCCACACAGAGCTCCTGCTGAACTATGAAATACAAGGCTACAGGGATGGATGTCTAAATATGAGCATGTGTGATTTCAAATAGCCACTTTAGATATATTTCAGTTATACTTTCCACAGTAAAATTGTGTACCTAAAGACACAGTGAACTAAAGATAGTAAAAAAAAATTACTGCTGAAAAGAAAACTTTCTTCAGAACATTTTTCTCTTTACTCTAGTTTTTGGCTCCAAGAACGGCACCATTATTACATATTATATATATATATATATACATATATATATATATATATATATATTAAATGTATGTA
>NW_019174323.1:12516381-12542171 GCF_002260705.1 Seriola dumerili
CATCTTTTTTTCAACTATTATAAGACCTAACTGGTCATGATATTGATAAAATATAATAAAATCAGAATACTAATAATAATTGTTAGTTGTAACCTTACTCCTTTTGTATAAGAGAATAAAAGAATTTAGATCTATTAAAATTGAGCCTGCAAAGAAATACAACAGTGAGACTTTTCTTTTCACACACATTCCATCATCCAAATAAAAGGGCCTCATTGTCCTGAGAAGCAGAAGCTGCACTTGTAATTCGGACTGGCTGACCTTCGTAATCCTCGCTTTGTTTAACACATAAAGTGAGCCATGCCCATACTACACGATGGACCTCCCCACCGAGTCAGTGAATGAGCTATTTTTACCCATCACCCTCTTTCTCAGGAATGTTTTCAATTTTCAGACGTGCCAAAATGCTCAGCCCATTGCAAGCAGAGTGTGGAATAAAATATCCAGTTCCATTCAGTGATATCTCAGCAGTGTTGGCGCAGGTCCAGGCTGAGCGCACAATATTGGCCATTTTCACCCCTGGAGACAACTCTGGAATGTGTTTTCTGAATGGACAACACTGGCTCTAATATGTCAAAAGTCACAACTGCAGGTCACATGGTTCTGGGACACAGTTTATTCCATCAATGTAATTATTTTCTATTTTGATGAATTGCAAATGTGGGACTCAAATTCTGATTGTTTAAATCTGGCTCAGAGCGGAATCAGATTTTCTCTTAAGGCCTCAAGAGATTCCTGGTAAATAAGGAAGTGACACAGGTTTGAGCAATACACAGAGGCAGAGCTAAGGGTTCATTAGCTTTATGAACCTTATTTTTGCTAAATCAAACACAAGACATAGTAACTGGAAGGACAAACATAACCAAGATGTGCTCGTAAGACCATGAATTTCCAAAGACATATGCGATTTAAGAAAGACTTGTTTAGATTGATTCTCTGAACAGATCATGTCAAATGGAATCCAGCAAATCTAATTAACCATGAAAGCTTAGGGTGTGGAGAGGAGGGAAGGAAGGAAGATGAGAAGAGAGGAAAAAGGGGAAAGGAAGTTTGAGAGATAAAGTCTGTGCCAGAAAAAGAGGTTACACACAGCCCACCCTGGCTGGAACCTGAACAGAGAATTATTCACTTTTCTTGGAATAAGGGCCAGACAGGTTAAAACATGAACAGATTAAGCAAACAGTTGCATTTCTTATGTGTACACCCACGCAATGATACAACAGATACAATTGTTCACATCCTCGTTTAAAACAATTACAGCCATCCTTACTCGTAGAGGTAGAGAAAGAAAATATACAATTACCCCACCCTCTTGGTTACCAGTGACTGCTTAAGGAAATGGACTGATTCATATCCTAAAAGCACCAACATCCCTATTTCCAGTGATTATTTTGGTCCGGTATTTTATACCACTGTGGATGAGGCAAGATTTCAGACATGTATTATTGTGGAACCATTGAATGGCACCAGACTACACTTGAAATGTGGTAATGAGGCATTGACTCAAAGGAAGATCTTTGGCATAAACTATGTTGGACTTTCATCTACCACCTAGATGGTAAAATGAGGAAAGGTGTGGACTATGAAGACACTAAATAAATCTTGAATAAAACAAAGTAAAAGATCAAAGAAACAGCATGAAAATTGAGAGCAGCATAATGGCATGCTTTTTAACCTCGCTAATGTAAACAGAAAGTTCCTCATAGCGTGAGTTAAACTATTGTGAATCAAAGAAATCAGGAGATAAAGATTCTCAAAGGCTTTTCCGAGCATAATATTCATGCTCTGATATTTTTTACACTGTTGAAGAACTTTGATCCTGAGATCTTAGAAGTTCTTCCTAGGAGGAAACAGTTTTCATAATTCAAAGGCCCCACACAGAGCTCCTGCTGAAACTATGAAATACAAGGCTACAGGGATGGATGTTAAATATGAGCATGTGTGATTCTCAAATAGCCACTTAAGATATATATTCAGTTATACTTTCCACAGTAAAATTGTGTACCTAAAGACACAGTGAACTAAGATAGTAAAAAAAAATTACTGCTGAAAAGAAAACTTTCTTCAGAACATTTTTCTCTTTACTCTAGTTTTTGGCTCCAAGAACGGCAACCATTATTACATATTATATATATATATATATATATATATATATATATATATATATATATATATACACAATATGTAATAATATTCCTGATTCCCTGACTTCACAATTTTCTTGTTTTGACTGAAATGTCAAAATAACTATTGGATGGACTGTCATGACATGTGTAACAGACATTCATGTCACCCTCAGGATGAATTATAAATAACATTGGTGATCTTTTCGCCTAGTGCAACATCCAGTTGAAATTTTAATTTGTCCAATAACACTGAATATTTTAGAGTCAGCCAATTTTATCTGCCAATATTGGCCTATCACAGATATATCGGTATCAGCACATACATTCTCCAATATGTGCTGATATGAATACTTTTATTAAGAAGCAATAATCCAGTGGAAATACTCAGGTCAAGTCAAGTTATATAGGGAGCATTTTATACATATTTGATCCTTTGTTTTTTATTTAAAAAACTAATGACACTATATTTGTGTTTAGTGCTAATTAGCAAATGTTATCATGCTAACATACTAATCTAAGATGGTGAACATGGTAAACATTGCCTGCTTCACATCAGCAAATTAGCATTATCATTGCCAGCAACAGCACACTGTTAGCAGCTCCTGGTAACCATATTAATATGCCTATTTATCTAAATGTGAACTGTGACACTACTGAAACAGCATAGAAACCAGAAAGGCCAGAAATAGCTAAATGTTTAATAAATATATTCAACTGAAAGCTCATTTACAGTGAGTTGATTGACAAGAATGGTAGTTCATTTTCACTGATAAAGGTCTTGTCTCTCTGTGCTCCTGTACAGGTTTTGTGCTGGTGATTGGACTTGTGACCTTCTACAGGATCGGGCCCTACACACACCTTTCCTACTCCTGCTACTTGGACATAACTGCTTGCCTGCTGGCCACTCTGGCTGCAGCCATGCTTATCTGGAACATTTTACACCGCCGTGATGACTGCCTTGCACCTCGAGTTATAATCATCAGTCGCTCACTGGCAACACCTTTCCACCCTCGTCTAGACAATGACTACGTGGAGTCACCTTGTTGAGCCATGTGACCTCAAGAGCCAAGCCAATGAGGAGTGAAAGACTGCACTGACAGGACTGTGCACTCAACTATTCATGTTTTACTCCAGCTGGTGCCTCCAATGTGACTCTCAAGAGAAGAGGACATTCCCGTGGCTCCACAATGGCTGGCCTAACATGTACCTGCTATTGTACTCCATATTTCACAACTCCTCCCACCATAAACAAAGATATCAGAACAATTTTGCTGCTTGGTGCACAAAAGTCACACATTTAAGATTTAAAATTACTGTATAAAGCAGCCCTAAACATATTCAAATACTGTATGATGTTTCATTTATTCATGCTTGGGTATGCTAATTGGTAGCTAAACATGGAATTTGGACTAGGAATGTCTCATATGAAACAGCCTTCTTATGAAAAGATCAAGCTGGAACTTGACCTATTTTGTTATATGTGCACTTATTAAATGGCCTCCTGCATAATTATAAATTGGAAATGAATGAAAGATGTTGAAAATATAATACCAGAATACCTCATATTTGTTTTCATCATTTTAAGGCTTATTACAATTTTAATACATATTAATGTAAATGATATATGTTGCAAGTAAGTAGGTAAACTAACAAGGCAAAAGCAGAAGAGTCAATCAACCTCAGCAAACCGTTTGATCGGGCTTATCCTAATCAGTGGCAATATTTAATTTTAAAACAGCCAATGAGAGGTGGTATTTGGATCAAATTAACATGTATCTGCTCAAAGACATCAGGGAAAATTCTCATGATGACATAAATATTTCTCCTCTTGAAAAAAAGGAAAATAAAAGACAGGTGACTTGCCAATTGATGTATGCGAATTGATTTGGAATTTTTAAGCAGTATTTGTTAAATTGATGGTAACACATGTTTTGGCGATGTACTGCATTTTGAAATGACAAACACATTTCAATACTTACATTCATTTTTCGTGATGCTTTCCATATGAAACTCTGCTCGCTTGTGGTACATACTGTATACCTAAATTAATATAATACAGTTGTGTAAAGGATAGTGGTATCATTAGTAGTATTATTGTGACCATATCATACTTCTGCAAAGAACTGTGGGTCTTTCATGTTGCCAAACATAGGGGCACATTAAAATAATAATATATCATATAAATTCAATAAATTTATTGGTAAATATTCAAACACAATGGTTGCTGCTGTTGCTGATTTGGTGTCAACACTACACCTGAAAATGGAAAATACAGAACTTCATTAAATATATTTTTCAAATATGTTATCACAGACATGCGTTCCCAATGAATCTCCATGCTTAACCCTCAAGATCTGTAAGGAGTCCATATGGACTGCCATTTGATAGTATTAGTTATCAGTTTAGAGGTGCAGCATACAGTACAAAGCAAGTGAGAGAATAAGAAAAAGTGCTACACATACTGTATATTGCTTTAGGTGATCTGTGCTACAACTATTGAACCCCAAAGATACAAAGGACTATGTTCAGTGTGACATATTTCAAAACTGATCTAGATTAAGTATCAGTGAGAGCACTAGATGAATAATTTTGAATTCCAACCCTCCATCATTATAAGTAAACTGACCCAAATGTGCTGAGTGAATGATGATACAAATACTACCACTGTCTATATTTTGATGATGATGGTATGAAATGATGGTACTAGTTTCTTTGAAGAATGACTTTTTAACAATGGAGAAGAACTGTAATGGTGAATTCCATACTTTCCAATGATAAATGACATAAACTGAGAGCATGACAGTTACATGAATCACAGCCAATTATAATGACTGCAACATCATACATGAGTCTCTGCTTCACCCCGAACACTTCCTCGGGTGTTTCTGTTCCTGATGAGAAGGGGGAGTTTTGCTTTTAAATACCAAATGCAGTGGCAAAAAGACATTAAGAGAGGGCTTACATTCATATGGGCAGATAACTATGCAGCATGTCACCTAAAGTCAAGGACAACATGAATGAGAGGAAGCAGCACAGTCTGGACTGAACAAAGATGTTCCAGTCTGTATCTGACTTGCTGCTTTAGGAGGCAGAGGCGTTTTCACACTGAGAAATACTGTTTTGGATAAAGTGATTTAATACTACTTTATTCAGAACATCCAGGGACGAGGCGAATAAAGCCCAACAGAAATTGAGCTCTTAAGCCTTTTCTGATACAGACTTCCCAACACTCCCAGCTTTCATCAACAGAGTGAGGTAGTGGATTTTGTTGTTCACACATACACAAATTACTTACATGTCTGTGATTTGGGTTTAACTGACTCTTTAAGATACATGTGTGAAACGGGTGTATTGTCTCTAGTGTCTCCAACAGATACTTTTATTATATGACCTTAAATACGTGAATTGGATGAAATGAGCTTGACTCCTGGATCACTAGCCAGTCTAAGACTTAAGTATGAGAACCTTTGTCCATTCAAAGATCTGCACCATAGAGACAGGTCCCAGAAGATACAGGTTACTGCTGCAGGAAATATATATTCCTGTGGGTGGAGATTTGCGGGAATCGAACACAATACCGATCTCTAAAAAAAAAAGTAGCAGCAGTAAAAATAGCCATCAATGAGGAACTTAGTAAAGCTGTCATCAGGCCTCTTAAACTCTTTGGAATATCCGGCCAATGGGATATGTTATTTTCCCATTTGTTTGTTTTTATGCTATTTTCCCATTTGAGTAATGTTTGTACGTGCAAAAGCAACACAACCGCAGAATTCAGCCCGAGTGCCCGGAATCACGTATTCTGCTAAAGATAATATCATATCTTTGATGAAATCACATGTGCATTTCACCATGACACATATACAGGAATGGACACGCACATCCTTTTCGTGACCTGATTTGAAGTTCGCAAGAATTGAGAGGGCACTCCTTTTGGACCAAACTGGCAGGGGGACCTCATGTGTGTGTGTGTGTGAGTCGCAGTGTGTTTAGAAAAGTACATCCCCTCAGCACACACCCGCACACTAACTGAAACAGTCACATATATACACATTGAAAGGTTCCTTCCCTCAGCATAGACACAGAAAAAGTCCTTAATCATGTCCTGTGTTTAAAAATCTATTTCATGTTCTTAGATAAATGAATAAAAAGTTTGACTTTAGTGGATCTAATTTGATCAATAATACACTTAGAAGAAAACCTTTGAGCTTAGACCAACATATTATTAAATGAAACATATAAGCATTTCAAATTTATTACCCTTTCCAAAGGCAGATAGGGTCTGGCATCTTCCTTCACTGATCTTTCAAGTGACTGGCTTAAAATGCTTATATTGCTTAGAGACAAGTAAGACCTTTAAAGAAAATAACAAAATAGATAGTGTTGCCTCCCATGACCACCCCTCAGACTTAAAGAAAGAATATCAAAGTTAAGGTTACAGACTTATTGTGGCAGTTTTATCTGAGCAGTCAAATGTGTTGAGTGAAATGAGAGGTGAAGAAAAGCAAGGGGCAACAATACCCCATTCTCATCACAAGTCAAAAGCACTTCAGAGAATAGTCAAGGCTGTAGCAACAATGCTTTCCCCCTGGCCATCACTTGGCTTTGAACTAAAGCCCCTGTAGAAAGGACAGTTGGGGGATGTGATGACATGGATCAAACAGGGGATGTGCCAACAGTGGGCATGTCATTCTGCATGTCTCCTCTCTTAAAAGACATCATTGAGTTGATACATGCAATGATGACATGCACATATTGATGCCCTACCTTTTGATGAGCTTGATAGACTTGAAGGCTTCATCCATATCACCGATTGTCAGGTAGAAGCTGAAGTTGAGCATGGCATCACGGGTGGCCTTCTCACAGTTCTCCAGGCCCACAAAGTCCCTGAGAGCTCGTCTGGACACCATAGGAGGGAACTTGGCAGGCGTCCCTCTTGACGGCTGGGTCTGGTGTGGAGGTGCTGATGTTGTGGCTGAAACCTCTGTTGAACCTGGATCCCTCTCACCAGGCTGAGGAGGGTTAGAACATCATGATGTCAATATTGGTAACATGTGATTCAGAGCCAGTAATAAATGAAGCATGTTCTGAAGTGGGATCACAAAAATGTAAAATAGGAATGGGGAGGGTACAAAGCAAACCAAACATCAACCAAAACACCACAGACCAAATCTATTCGTCAAGACAAGCATTAGGAAACAGACACAGATTAGTGAGCTCTCAATATTTCAGGGAAGCTCTTATGCTGCTGATCCTGGGGAGCCAGTATTTTTTACTTTTGCTTCAATGCAGCACAAGGCATACACGATCACAGTGGTTGGAAGTTGGGAGCCAAGAATACTCAAAGCTTTCTGAATCAACTGTAGGGGACAGATACTTACTTCTGGTCGAAAGACACCACCCCTCCAAAACAATAGCTGGGGTGTGTTAGACCAAACGCACAGTGTTTCACATAAGAACAGTGGTGAGTGCATACAAAAACACAAGGAATATGTTTAAGAAAACTCAAGATCTGAAACAGATATTCTTCAACTTTCTAGAGAGAAGCCCCACATGCTGTATCAGAAACCCCCCACTGAAGAGACCACACGCATGTAGAATAGTGTTCTCTGTACTCACCTTGCAGCTGAAATAATAAAAGGGCACATCCAGAGCGAGAAGGGCCTGCAGGCCTGTCGGTTTGGGGTAGCAGTCCTGTAGGAGTAAACCATGCTCCTGCGTACAGAAGAGTGTCACCACTGACATGTCCACCTAAACAGAATGAAGACAACGCAATGTCAAGCTACTTCACATTTACTGTAAGTTTATTAAAATCATTTAAACAAGTAATCACATTCTGACTGGCTGTCTAAGATAAATGAATGAATCAAAATTTATATTGCCTCTTGGTTCTCACTTGTACCCGAAAGGGCTGTATAGTAGTGTGTGTATATTTTTTTTTAGCACAGGTCGTACCAGGGGACATCAGTCAGCAGCTTTAGTGCCAAGCCTTGCTCACAGAGCTGTACAGGACAATGTCAATGGTAAACAACAGTCTTTACCATATCCAAGTAACTAGCAGATGATGATTCAGAGCTTATCGGCACCGTCTCACAAACAAAAAGACGAGGTTCGCTCTCATCCCAGAAGTGAGATACAGGGCACCGACCACTGAGCTCTGTCCCCTGAAACTGCTGCCTGAAATACAGATAAGGAAATATGGAGTATAAAACAACCAGAGGAGAAAAACTCTACATGGGAAGAATACAGATACAGACCAAAGCGACAAAATTTACCTTTCACCGTCGTCAGGATGTGAGATACCGCTTGACGGTCTGCCAATGAAGAAGTCGAAATGTGTCACAGTGTCCATCTCAACGTCATAAAAGTACACTTTGTGATCAGGTCGCCCATTAACCTGAGAGGAGAGAGTTATATTCAGTTAAGAGAGATATTAAAATGAAATGGTGGCATTTTAAGATTCTGAAAGTAAGTGTAAAATACTGGTGGCGTTAATCAAAAATATTTTTGTCAGCTTTTATAAACCAATATTCAAAAAGTAGAGTGTGACTGTTGTATTTTGTCCATTCACCTGAGAGATTAGGATGCTGACTTGGCTGCCATTGGCGTTACACTTGATTGACCTCAAGGCTCCCAGACTAGCAATCTGGTCAGCCAGGTTCTTAGCACTGCAGTGAGCTTTGGCATCTCTTTAAAGACATACAGTGAGACTGGTATTGTTGGACAAGAAAAGACTTTGAAAAGATAAATTATTAATGAACAGAAATTCACAATACATGGAAGCTAGCTGGCCTTCATTATACTACTTTTTTAACAAAGGGAAGTGACACCGACATCCACATTAACGTCATACCTTCGGGAGAGGTCAAAGACTCTGATGTGTGCTGTGTCTGTGCCCACAACCAGGTAAGACTGACACACACTGAGTAGGACAGGGTTGCCCTCTGCCTTGGAGAAAGTAAGCAGTTGCTTCACGGTGCCCTTAAGAGAGGAAAAACAATGGTTCAACAATGAACCAGATTCATGGTGACAAATACCACTTGCATGCGTGTTTATACTTTTTAAAAATCAATTCTAATTCAGCACTAAAAGAACAGTTTCAGAGAGGCCTTCTCAACATGCACACTCAAACGCTGTGTCAATGAGAATACTGGATAATGGATTCCAGGTTGGGCAAACAGACCTGTGGTGTGCGAATCTGAACCCTGTTAGGTTCCACTGTGTAGAGGTTCTCACCATGTACAGCTACTACATGGGAGTCACAAGGAAACGATCCTGGAAAATCAGCACGAGAGGAGGTAGAGAGAGAAGAGAAAGAGAAAGGAAAAGAATCAGATGACAAAGTAAGGGTGAGATGAAGGACACGGAAATCATGACAGTGTCACTCTGTTGTACCTGTATTGCGTAGAACTGTCCCTGAAACCTCATACACAGTGACCTGCTTGCCACTCCACACTGTCACTGAGTCCTGTTGGTATGACAACAGACAAGCAGTTACCATAATATCGGTTTAAATTTTTACTTGTTTTCATGAGCTAACCTTTGTAGTGATCAATTCAACATGTACATCCCTTCCATACTTACCTTGGTCACACACACTCCCTTGATGTGTATGTCAGACTGCAGAGCAAGGTTCACTCCTGTGGTGAACTGAGCAATGCTGAGCTGGGTTGGGGTAAGCTGCACTGCTGCCACCTGCTGGCTGAAGTGGGCTGACATCACATGCTCACAAAGGATCAGGACTGTGTTTGAGTTGTTGGCTGCCAGCAGATTAATGCTGGAGCCCCACTGAAATGGAAGGTCTGAGTGAACTTTCCCAGCAGAATACTATACATATGATGAATATCATTATTATATTCATGGTATGTGACTGATATTCATTTATAATAATAGAGCAGTTGTGTATAAATGCTGGCCTAGACAGTACCTGTAGCTGAGTGACATTTCCCTGTATTTCAGTGGGTGTCTGTAGCTTCCACTGCACCTTGGTGTCACCTTTGCTACCAACTGGCTGCGCCACCATCCTCCACAATGCGATGCGCCCATGGCTTGTGCCAGCTGCCAGGATTTCTGAGAAGGCCGCAATGTTATACAAAGGCAATAAGGATTTGTGAGTATGAAATAAGTCTGTAAAGCACGAGTTATCAGTGTGGTATGTGTAATCACTCTACTCAGGATTTGAGAATGTAATGAAATAAAGCTGGAAATTAGCAGATCCACCAGTGAAGAAAAAACAGCACTTTATACTCTACATTTTGCACTATAGGACAAATAATTTCCAGTTACCTTTTCCTGTACAGTATGAAACACAGTTGATCAGCTCTCCTCTCTCAAACCCCAGTCTTTCGTCCAGTGACAAAACATAGTTGTCATCTCGCTCTAGGTCCCACAGCCTATGAAAACAGAGGGGCAGGACATTATTCAGGTTTCAAATAGTTGTGTACGTGTGTACAAACAATATGTGTATGCTGACCTGACAGTCTGTTCCCCTGTTGCTGTGATGAGGAGGCTGTTATCTGTCCAGACAATGTCTACATTCTGTCCAGATTTGCTGCTCAACTTCACCTGTCATGAGAAAAAATTTCAAAAACTGAATTGTGTACCACTCTCACCAGTCCTTTACAGTGATTTACAAGTACGAACATCACCCATCAAAAAAAACATGGTTTTCAACAGAAACAAAAGAAACTGCCTCTTCACTGATCTTAGTCTACCTTCATGAATTCCTGGGCTCCTCCCTCAGATCCCAGAGTGTATTGTGACAGCATCAGGGTCTCTGTGATCACAGCGAGGGCCTCTCTTTTCTCAAGGTAGAACAGTTTCTTGATTGAACCCTCCACACTGAGAAGTGTGCTTGTCTTACAGTGCTCATCCACACTGTGGACCTTACCTATATACCATGAACACAGGGTTAAAGATTAAAAAATAAGATATCAACATATCATATCATCATAGAACGAAATGATGATATTTTCCAGAAATCTGATGGTGATGATTAGTATGCTTTTCAGACCTCCCCTTTCTGGAGAATCTTATAGGATTACTGTGACAACTACTTCACACAGTAAAAAAGATAAACACAATTTTAACATGTTTTTGATTCTTTTTCAAAAAATCCAATTTAACAAATGAAACAGATTTGAGAGGTCAGACTTGACACTGATAACAACAAATGAGGATAAAATGTTTAATATGGATTAATATTCCAAATTTAAGTCCAAATAAGTTAAGTCTTTCCTTAAAGGGGCTATTTGTAAGTTTTCTCCACCAAGGAACGTGGTGTCTTCCTGGGAACATGTTGTGATGATGGTCGCTCACCAAAAGCTTTCGCCATTGCTGCATTTATAATACAAGAGGTTACAATACACCATCTTAGCAGTGCTACTTCTTCAGGGCAGACTGGACTCTACAGTGATTAGCTATAGGAAAGTGGCAAGATAGGCTGGTTTGCTGGTTGGGATGCTAACTTCAGAAGAAGAAAAGAGAAGCAAAACAAGAGTCAACAAAGGTTTTGCTTTCCACCACTGAAGACAGCTCTTGGCGAGCAAAGAAATGAGTTTTGATACTGAACTTGCAACATTTCATCCAGACTGGTAAGTAAACAGCTGTTAATTCTAACGTTGGCTATGTAGCTATAGCAAAACTGTTATATTCTCCCTAGACACTCTGGATTCCTACTGCACAATACTCTTTTGGAAATGTACTGTACTCCCAACATCTTTTGTAACTGATTGGTGATGGAACATAGCACCTCTAAGTGAGTAACCAGCATTGGCTACAATGCACACACAAACCAAAAAACAATAATTCGTTTTTGTTATTACATTCCATCATGAGCTGTCTCATAGATGTGTCATTGCTGGAAATCATTGGTCACAGATATTGACTGTTTACATCATGAGCTACACATTGCATCTTGACTTAAAATACAGAACCCAAAACAGAAATGAAAAAACTCACCATCTACAGTGCTGACATAGAACGCAAGTCCCTCCTGTGGGCCCATTTTGAGAGGCGCTCCCTTCCAGCTGAACATATCCAGAGCACTCTCATCTCCACTCACTGATGCCCGTGCTAGCATCGCCACGTCACTGTAACAAGAGTTAGGTCCTATTATCAGCAACACAGCATTGAGATCAAGAGAACATAATGATATCACATTGTTTTCAATATAAGCTTACTGCTAAGGACTTATGAAAAGAAGAATACCCAACTACTTACTCCCCAGGTGAGGTAGGTCTGAAGATGCAGCAAGTTAAAGGTTTGTTGTATTCATGCTTCACTAGATGGTTTCCTTGAAGTCTCCCTCTAGCATCAACCTTCCATACAGCTAGAGCTCCAGTCTGTCAACACATAATAACACGATGTTTACACAATGCAACAATAAGAAATGGGACGTCTTGTGCCAAATATGCCATGTTGGTATTAGAAAATGCCTTTGTATCATGTATGACGATCAGGCCCACCATTATATCCAGAGGCTATGAATGCATCAGTATGTAGATAAGACATGCATATGTGTGCCAGAGTGTCTGTGTATACAGTCACTGGAATACACTCACCTGATCCCCGCTCACCAAGCGGCTGCCAGAGCTGCTCCACTCCAGCAGTGTGATGTAGGCTGTATGTGTGCTGGGAAGGACTGTTTGATCTCCAGAGGGGTATGTCAGCAGCACTACCTCTCCTTTCTCCCAGCCAAGTGCCAACACTGGCTTTGTGGGATGCCAGCGCAGTACTGTGGGTTGGTATGGACGTTCTACATGGCAGCTCTCCACATACTCTCCCTGCATATGACCAGGGACGATTTTAAGTATGCAAACTTTATTAAGTATGCTGTAATTGATCATATTCACATACTGTGAATATAACGAAGTGTCCTCTCTTTCTCTGTGAAAGTGCATCTTCAAAGGTGTTTACCTGCTGCAGGTAGAGGTCTACATTGCCTCCAGTGGCGGGGCTGCTTGAGGCCACAGCCAATACAGGAAGAGCCAAGTGCCAGGTCAACTGAGAGGGTACAGCACTGCTTTCAGGGGCCTCAATACGGTGGTCAAAATACACCGCCATGTCCCCAGTGCTTCTCTCTAAATACGAAAGGGGATATCAGCTAGATGGAAACTCCAATATTACACGTGGTTATTAGTCAGTAATCTGTGTGCCCTTGCATGTCTCTGTACCAGCTACTACTCACTATTGCAGTCTGGCTAATTATTGTTTTAAAAGCTCGGCAATCACTAACTAGTTAACTCTACGTCGTACCCTCAAATAGCTTTCAGTGATTCTGTCTATAATTTTACTTTAGCTTAGCTAACGTTAGTTTACTTATGGGTACACCAAAACAATGTAGACTGTGATGAAGCTATAAATTTGCCATGATGGTTAGTACTGTCAACAAACATTAACGTTACGTTATGTCATTATGGGGCAAATGGTTAAGTTAGCTTTAGCTACTAACATTAGCTAAGCTAAATAAGCTAGGTAAAGTTAGCATTCATTGCTGGCCCTCGCTACCGTAGAATGGCGTTAACCGTTCTGATAAATTGTCTGAATACTCACCTTGCTGTCAGTTTCTTCGGGTAAATGTCAGGTCAAATTAGTTGTTTAAACTCAAAACAGCTTAAAACATCGACCGTAACTTCCAGTGTTGTGTAGCCTCCTGTCTGGGCATAAAGCGTCTCTCTCAGTTGCCCCTGACAACCTCTAGGGCTCGACAGGAGGCGGAGTTACGGAAAACAACGAACATAACCCGAGTTGTTGTCGAAAGTAGTGCAGGTAAAATGGCATTTTTTCTGATGCGATAATAGACACATCAGAAATGCTTTGAGCAGGGCCGGAGCCTGATATTGTAAACATTCGTTCTTATCCCAAACTTCTGCCAATATCCAGGGTACATGCTCCACCGGGAATTTTTTTCCCCATCCACAACAGCTACATGCACTATTTACTGTATCAAGCCATTTGTACATCATTTGGGGAAAATATAATAGGATGATAGGAAAAAAACAAATCCTCACGAGTCTGCATCATATTTTGAATTTAATTGTTCTCTGTTTCCATCATTCTGAAACTACAACACAACAAATTTTGACAATGACTAATTTTCATTGCTGCCACATAAAAAGAGGCAAGAATTGATTGTCTGATGTATTTGTATTTGAATTTACATGACATAGGTGGGGAATTAATTTGGCATAAACAGCATTACTAATCTTGAAACCTATTTTTTTTTTTACACTATGCTGGAGTAGAGTTCACCAGATTTAATGTTTAGATGCCAAATCTACATTTAAATCCAGACCATAATATTATGTGCTGCTCTAACTGAACAGTCATATCCACAACAAGGCCACAACAAGTGAATGTCTTCAATACTCTGAACTGAATATTAGGCCAACAGAAGAACATTTACTCTAATGATATAACATTTCTTTAAGGAATAGCATAAACAACATGGACATGTACTGTAATGTTATCATACAGTATTTTATTTGATCTACTCCTGATCACTCTGTGCTCATTCCCTCCTCTTTTCTTCTTCTTTCACTCTATCAGCTCCACTCATCTATCCCTGGGAATGTCCTCCACTCAAAAAGGAAAAATATAAAACAAAAAGTTTTAATATTTCTGACCATAAACTCAAGATGTAAAAATATTACTGCCGTATATATACAAATCTGCTCCACCTCTACTCTCCTTTCCTCCTCTTTTCTTCAATCCTGTCTTGTCAACACATTTTCATCTCCTGTCTATGGGGGTAGATTTGTCTCATTGTTATTTGTGTAAACAGACTGACAATCAGTATGTAAATGTGTACTCTGTAAATATAAAACACTTTGCACAAATGGACTGAATGATTGCAACAAACTCAATGGTAAAGAAATGATATCAGTAATCTCTTTACAGGTTGGATGGGTGTGAAATNATACATGAGTC
The DNA here is from genome assembly GCF_002260705.1 of Seriola dumerili. NCBI lineage: Eukaryota > Metazoa > Chordata > Actinopteri > Carangiformes > Carangidae > Seriola > Seriola dumerili. The sequence continues at coordinate 12,531,435 of NW_019174323.1, forward strand.
TCTGCTTCACCCCGAACACTTCCTCGGGTGTTTCTGTTCCTGATGAGAAGGGGGAGTTTTGCTTTTAAATACCAAATGCAGTGGCAAAAAGACATTAAGAGAGGGCTTACATTCATATGGGCAGATAACTATGCAGCATGTCACCTAAAGTCAAGGACAACATGAATGAGAGGAAGCAGCACAGTCTGGACTGAACAAAGATGTTCCAGTCTGTATCTGACTTGCTGCTTTAGGAGGCAGAGGCGTTTTCACACTGAGAAATACTGTTTTGGATAAAGTGATTTAATACTACTTTATTCAGAACATCCAGGGACGAGGCGAATAAAGCCCAACAGAAATTGAGCTCTTAAGCCTTTTCTGATACAGACTTCCCAACACTCCCAGCTTTCATCAACAGAGTGAGGTAGTGGATTTTGTTGTTCACACATACACAAATTACTTACATGTCTGTGATTTGGGTTTAACTGACTCTTTAAGATACATGTGTGAAACGGGTGTATTGTCTCTAGTGTCTCCAACAGATACTTTTATTATATGACCTTAAATACGTGAATTGGATGAAATGAGCTTGACTCCTGGATCACTAGCCAGTCTAAGACTTAAGTATGAGAACCTTTGTCCATTCAAAGATCTGCACCATAGAGACAGGTCCCAGAAGATACAGGTTACTGCTGCAGGAAATATATATTCCTGTGGGTGGAGATTTGCGGGAATCGAACACAATACCGATCTCTAAAAAAAAAAGTAGCAGCAGTAAAAATAGCCATCAATGAGGAACTTAGTAAAGCTGTCATCAGGCCTCTTAAACTCTTTGGAATATCCGGCCAATGGGATATGTTATTTTCCCATTTGTTTGTTTTTATGCTATTTTCCCATTTGAGTAATGTTTGTACGTGCAAAAGCAACACAACCGCAGAATTCAGCCCGAGTGCCCGGAATCACGTATTCTGCTAAAGATAATATCATATCTTTGATGAAATCACATGTGCATTTCACCATGACACATATACAGGAATGGACACGCACATCCTTTTCGTGACCTGATTTGAAGTTCGCAAGAATTGAGAGGGCACTCCTTTTGGACCAAACTGGCAGGGGGACCTCATGTGTGTGTGTGTGTGAGTTGCAGTGTGTTTAGAAAAGTACATCCCCTCAGCACACACCCGCACACTAACTGAAACAGTCACATATATACACATTGAAAGGTTCCTTCCCTCAGCATAGACACAGAAAAAGTCCTTAATCATGTCCTGTGTTTAAAAATCTATTTCATGTTCTTAGATAAATGAATAAAAAGTTTGACTTTAGTGGATCTAATTTGATCAATAATACACTTAGAAGAAAACCTTTGAGCTTAGACCAACATATTATTAAATGAAACATATAAGCATTTCAAATTTATTACCCTTTCCAAAGGCAGATAGGGTCTGGCATCTTCCTTCACTGATCTTTCAAGTGACTGGCTTAAAATGCTTATATTGCTTAGAGACAAGTAAGACCTTTAAAGAAAATAACAAAATAGATAGTGTTGCCTCCCATGACCACCCCTCAGACTTAAAGAAAGAATATCAAAGTTAAGGTTACAGACTTATTGTGGCAGTTTTATCTGAGCAGTCAAATGTGTTGAGTGAAATGAGAGGTGAAGAAAAGCAAGGGGCAACAATACCCCATTCTCATCACAAGTCAAAAGCACTTCAGAGAATAGTCAAGGCTGTAGCAACAATGCTTTCCCCCTGGCCATCACTTGGCTTTGAACTAAAGCCCCTGTAGAAAGGACAGTTGGGGGATGTGATGACATGGATCAAACAGGGGATGTGCCAACAGTGGGCATGTCATTCTGCATGTCTCCTCTCTTAAAAGACATCATTGAGTTGATACATGCAATGATGACATGCACATATTGATGCCCTACCTTTTGATGAGCTTGATAGACTTGAAGGCTTCATCCATATCACCGATTGTCAGGTAGAAGCTGAAGTTGAGCATGGCATCACGGGTGGCCTTCTCACAGTTCTCCAGGCCCACAAAGTCCCTGAGAGCTCGTCTGGACACCATAGGAGGGAACTTGGCAGGCGTCCCTCTTGACGGCTGGGTCTGGTGTGGAGGTGCTGATGTTGTGGCTGAAACCTCTGTTGAACCTGGATCCCTCTCACCAGGCTGAGGAGGGTTAGAACATCATGATGTCAATATTGGTAACATGTGATTCAGAGCCAGTAATAAATGAAGCATGTTCTGAAGTGGGATCACAAAAATGTAAAATAGGAATGGGGAGGGTACAAAGCAAACCAAACATCAACCAAAACACCACAGACCAAATCTATTCGTCAAGACAAGCATTAGGAAACAGACACAGATTAGTGAGCTCTCAATATTTCAGGGAAGCTCTTATGCTGCTGATCCTGGGGAGCCAGTATTTTTTACTTTTGCTTCAATGCAGCACAAGGCATACACGATCACAGTGGTTGGAAGTTGGGAGCCAAGAATACTCAAAGCTTTCTGAATCAACTGTAGGGGACAGATACTTACTTCTGGTCGAAAGACACCACCCCTCCAAAACAATAGCTGGGGTGTGTTAGACCAAACGCACAGTGTTTCACATAAGAACAGTGGTGAGTGCATACAAAAACACAAGGAATATGTTTAAGAAAACTCAAGATCTGAAACAGATATTCTTCAACTTTCTAGAGAGAAGCCCCACATGCTGTATCAGAAACCCCCCACTGAAGAGACCACACGCATGTAGAATAGTGTTCTCTGTACTCACCTTGCAGCTGAAATAATAAAAGGGCACATCCAGAGCGAGAAGGGCCTGCAGGCCTGTCGGTTTGGGGTAGCAGTCCTGTAGGAGTAAACCATGCTCCTGCGTACAGAAGAGTGTCACCACTGACATGTCCACCTAAACAGAATGAAGACAACGCAATGTCAAGCTACTTCACATTTACTGTAAGTTTATTAAAATCATTTAAACAAGTAATCACATTCTGACTGGCTGTCTAAGATAAATGAATGAATCAAAATTTATATTGCCTCTTGGTTCTCACTTGTACCCGAAAGGGCTGTATAGTAGTGTGTGTATATTTTTTTTTAGCACAGGTCGTACCAGGGGACATCAGTCAGCAGCTTTAGTGCCAAGCCTTGCTCACAGAGCTGTACAGGACAATGTCAATGGTAAACAACAGTCTTTACCATATCCAAGTAACTAGCAGATGATGATTCAGAGCTTATCGGCACCGTCTCACAAACAAAAAGACGAGGTTCGCTCTCATCCCAGAAGTGAGATACAGGGCACCGACCACTGAGCTCTGTCCCCTGAAACTGCTGCCTGAAATACAGATAAGGAAATATGGAGTATAAAACAACCAGAGGAGAAAAACTCTACATGGGAAGAATACAGATACAGACCAAAGCGACAAAATTTACCTTTCACCGTCGTCAGGATGTGAGATACCGCTTGACGGTCTGCCAATGAAGAAGTCGAAATGTGTCACAGTGTCCATCTCAACGTCATAAAAGTACACTTTGTGATCAGGTCGCCCATTAACCTGAGAGGAGAGAGTTATATTCAGTTAAGAGAGATATTAAAATGAAATGGTGGCATTTTAAGATTCTGAAAGTAAGTGTAAAATACTGGTGGCGTTAATCAAAAATATTTTTGTCAGCTTTTATAAACCAATATTCAAAAAGTAGAGTGTGACTGTTGTATTTTGTCCATTCACCTGAGAGATTAGGATGCTGACTTGGCTGCCATTGGCGTTACACTTGATTGACCTCAAGGCTCCCAGACTAGCAATCTGGTCAGCCAGGTTCTTAGCACTGCAGTGAGCTTTGGCATCTCTTTAAAGACATACAGTGAGACTGGTATTGTTGGACAAGAAAAGACTTTGAAAAGATAAATTATTAATGAACAGAAATTCACAATACATGGAAGCTAGCTGGCCTTCATTATACTACTTTTTTAACAAAGGGAAGTGACACCGACATCCACATTAACGTCATACCTTCGGGAGAGGTCAAAGACTCTGATGTGTGCTGTGTCTGTGCCCACAACCAGGTAAGACTGACACACACTGAGTAGGACAGGGTTGCCCTCTGCCTTGGAGAAAGTAAGCAGTTGCTTCACGGTGCCCTTAAGAGAGGAAAAACAATGGTTCAACAATGAACCAGATTCATGGTGACAAATACCACTTGCATGCGTGTTTATACTTTTTAAAAATCAATTCTAATTCAGCACTAAAAGAACAGTTTCAGAGAGGCCTTCTCAACATGCACACTCAAACGCTGTGTCAATGAGAATACTGGATAATGGATTCCAGGTTGGGCAAACAGACCTGTGGTGTGCGAATCTGAACCCTGTTAGGTTCCACTGTGTAGAGGTTCTCACCATGTACAGCTACTACATGGGAGTCACAAGGAAACGATCCTGGAAAATCAGCACGAGAGGAGGTAGAGAGAGAAGAGAAAGAGAAAGGAAAAGAATCAGATGACAAAGTAAGGGTGAGATGAAGGACACGGAAATCATGACAGTGTCACTCTGTTGTACCTGTATTGCGTAGAACTGTCCCTGAAACCTCATACACAGTGACCTGCTTGCCACTCCACACTGTCACTGAGTCCTGTTGGTATGACAACAGACAAGCAGTTACCATAATATCGGTTTAAATTTTTACTTGTTTTCATGAGCTAACCTTTGTAGTGATCAATTCAACATGTACATCCCTTCCATACTTACCTTGGTCACACACACTCCCTTGATGTGTATGTCAGACTGCAGAGCAAGGTTCACTCCTGTGGTGAACTGAGCAATGCTGAGCTGGGTTGGGGTAAGCTGCACTGCTGCCACCTGCTGGCTGAAGTGGGCTGACATCACATGCTCACAAAGGATCAGGACTGTGTTTGAGTTGTTGGCTGCCAGCAGATTAATGCTGGAGCCCCACTGAAATGGAAGGTCTGAGTGAACTTTCCCAGCAGAATACTATACATATGATGAATATCATTATTATATTCATGGTATGTGACTGATATTCATTTATAATAATAGAGCAGTTGTGTATAAATGCTGGCCTAGACAGTACCTGTAGCTGAGTGACATTTCCCTGTATTTCAGTGGGTGTCTGTAGCTTCCACTGCACCTTGGTGTCACCTTTGCTACCAACTGGCTGCGCCACCATCCTCCACAATGCGATGCGCCCATGGCTTGTGCCAGCTGCCAGGATTTCTGAGAAGGCCGCAATGTTATACAAAGGCAATAAGGATTTGTGAGTATGAAATAAGTCTGTAAAGCACGAGTTATCAGTGTGGTATGTGTAATCACTCTACTCAGGATTTGAGAATGTAATGAAATAAAGCTGGAAATTAGCAGATCCACCAGTGAAGAAAAAACAGCACTTTATACTCTACATTTTGCACTATAGGACAAATAATTTCCAGTTACCTTTTCCTGTACAGTATGAAACACAGTTGATCAGCTCTCCTCTCTCAAACCCCAGTCTTTCGTCCAGTGACAAAACATAGTTGTCATCTCGCTCTAGGTCCCACAGCCTATGAAAACAGAGGGGCAGGACATTATTCAGGTTTCAAATAGTTGTGTACGTGTGTACAAACAATATGTGTATGCTGACCTGACAGTCTGTTCCCCTGTTGCTGTGATGAGGAGGCTGTTATCTGTCCAGACAATGTCTACATTCTGTCCAGATTTGCTGCTCAACTTCACCTGTCATGAGAAAAAATTTCAAAAACTGAATTGTGTACCACTCTCACCAGTCCTTTACAGTGATTTACAAGTACGAACATCACCCATCAAAAAAAACATGGTTTTCAACAGAAACAAAAGAAACTGCCTCTTCACTGATCTTAGTCTACCTTCATGAATTCCTGGGCTCCTCCCTCAGATCCCAGAGTGTATTGTGACAGCATCAGGGTCTCTGTGATCACAGCGAGGGCCTCTCTTTTCTCAAGGTAGAACAGTTTCTTGATTGAACCCTCCACACTGAGAAGTGTGCTTGTCTTACAGTGCTCATCCACACTGTGGACCTTACCTATATACCATGAACACAGGGTTAAAGATTAAAAAATAAGATATCAACATATCATATCATCATAGAACGAAATGATGATATTTTCCAGAAATCTGATGGTGATGATTAGTATGCTTTTCAGACCTCCCCTTTCTGGAGAATCTTATAGGATTACTGTGACAACTACTTCACACAGTAAAAAAGATAAACACAATTTTAACATGTTTTTGATTCTTTTTCAAAAAATCCAATTTAACAAATGAAACAGATTTGAGAGGTCAGACTTGACACTGATAACAACAAATGAGGATAAAATGTTTAATATGGATTAATATTCCAAATTTAAGTCCAAATAAGTTAAGTCTTTCCTTAAAGGGGCTATTTGTAAGTTTTCTCCACCAAGGAACGTGGTGTCTTCCTGGGAACATGTTGTGATGATGGTCGCTCACCAAAAGCTTTCGCCATTGCTGCATTTATAATACAAGAGGTTACAATACACCATCTTAGCAGTGCTACTTCTTCAGGGCAGACTGGACTCTACAGTGATTAGCTATAGGAAAGTGGCAAGATAGGCTGGTTTGCTGGTTGGGATGCTAACTTCAGAAGAAGAAAAGAGAAGCAAAACAAGAGTCAACAAAGGTTTTGCTTTCCACCACTGAAGACAGCTCTTGGCGAGCAAAGAAATGAGTTTTGATACTGAACTTGCAACATTTCATCCAGACTGGTAAGTAAACAGCTGTTAATTCTAACGTTGGCTATGTAGCTATAGCAAAACTGTTATATTCTCCCTAGACACTCTGGATTCCTACTGCACAATACTCTTTTGGAAATGTACTGTACTCCCAACATCTTTTGTAACTGATTGGTGATGGAACATAGCACCTCTAAGTGAGTAACCAGCATTGGCTACAATGCACACACAAACCAAAAAACAATAATTCGTTTTTGTTATTACATTCCATCATGAGCTGTCTCATAGATGTGTCATTGCTGGAAATCATTGGTCACAGATATTGACTGTTTACATCATGAGCTACACATTGCATCTTGACTTAAAATACAGAACCCAAAACAGAAATGAAAAAACTCACCATCTACAGTGCTGACATAGAACGCAAGTCCCTCCTGTGGGCCCATTTTGAGAGGCGCTCCCTTCCAGCTGAACATATCCAGAGCACTCTCATCTCCACTCACTGATGCCCGTGCTAGCATCGCCACGTCACTGTAACAAGAGTTAGGTCCTATTATCAGCAACACAGCATTGAGATCAAGAGAACATAATGATATCACATTGTTTTCAATATAAGCTTACTGCTAAGGACTTATGAAAAGAAGAATACCCAACTACTTACTCCCCAGGTGAGGTAGGTCTGAAGATGCAGCAAGTTAAAGGTTTGTTGTATTCATGCTTCACTAGATGGTTTCCTTGAAGTCTCCCTCTAGCATCAACCTTCCATACAGCTAGAGCTCCAGTCTGTCAACACATAATAACACGATGTTTACACAATGCAACAATAAGAAATGGGACGTCTTGTGCCAAATATGCCATGTTGGTATTAGAAAATGCCTTTGTATCATGTATGACGATCAGGCCCACCATTATATCCAGAGGCTATGAATGCATCAGTATGTAGATAAGACATGCATATGTGTGCCAGAGTGTCTGTGTATACAGTCACTGGAATACACTCACCTGATCCCCGCTCACCAAGCGGCTGCCAGAGCTGCTCCACTCCAGCAGTGTGATGTAGGCTGTATGTGTGCTGGGAAGGACTGTTTGATCTCCAGAGGGGTATGTCAGCAGCACTACCTCTCCTTTCTCCCAGCCAAGTGCCAACACTGGCTTTGTGGGATGCCAGCGCAGTACTGTGGGTTGGTATGGACGTTCTACATGGCAGCTCTCCACATACTCTCCCTGCATATGACCAGGGACGATTTTAAGTATGCAAACTTTATTAAGTATGCTGTAATTGATCATATTCACATACTGTGAATATAACGAAGTGTCCTCTCTTTCTCTGTGAAAGTGCATCTTCAAAGGTGTTTACCTGCTGCAGGTAGAGGTCTACATTGCCTCCAGTGGCGGGGCTGCTTGAGGCCACAGCCAATACAGGAAGAGCCAAGTGCCAGGTCAACTGAGAGGGTACAGCACTGCTTTCAGGGGCCTCAATACGGTGGTCAAAATACACCGCCATGTCCCCAGTGCTTCTCTCTAAATACGAAAGGGGATATCAGCTAGATGGAAACTCCAATATTACACGTGGTTATTAGTCAGTAATCTGTGTGCCCTTGCATGTCTCTGTACCAGCTACTACTCACTATTGCAGTCTGGCTAATTATTGTTTTAAAAGCTCGGCAATCACTAACTAGTTAACTCTACGTCGTACCCTCAAATAGCTTTCAGTGATTCTGTCTATAATTTTACTTTAGCTTAGCTAACGTTAGTTTACTTATGGGTACACCAAAACAATGTAGACTGTGATGAAGCTATAAATTTGCCATGATGGTTAGTACTGTCAACAAACATTAACGTTACGTTATGTCATTATGGGGCAAATGGTTAAGTTAGCTTTAGCTACTAACATTAGCTAAGCTAAATAAGCTAGGTAAAGTTAGCATTCATTGCTGGCCCTCGCTACCGTAGAATGGCGTTAACCGTTCTGATAAATTGTCTGAATACTCACCTTGCTGTCAGTTTCTTCGGGTAAATGTCAGGTCAAATTAGTTGTTTAAACTCAAAACAGCTTAAAACATCGACCGTAACTTCCAGTGTTGTGTAGCCTCCTGTCTGGGCATAAAGCGTCTCTCTCAGTTGCCCCTGACAACCTCTAGGGCTCGACAGGAGGCGGAGTTACGGAAAACAACGAACATAACCCGAGTTGTTGTCGAAAGTAGTGCAGGTAAAATGGCATTTTTTCTGATGCGATAATAGACACATCAGAAATGCTTTGAGCAGGGCCGGAGCCTGATATTGTAAACATTCGTTCTTATCCCAAACTTCTGCCAATATTCAGGGGACATGCTCCACCGGGAATTTTTTTCCCCATCCACAACAGCTACATGCACTATTTACTGTATCAAGCCATTTGTACATCATTTGGGGAAAATATAATAGGATGATAGGAAAAAAACAAATCCTCACGAGTCTGCATCATATTTTGAATTTAATTGTTCTCTGTTTCCATCATTCTGAAACTACAACACAACAAATTTTGACAATGACTAATTTTCATTGCTGCCACATAAAAAGAGGCAAGAATTGATTGTCTGATGTATTTGTATTTGAATTTACATGACATAGGTGGGGAATTAATTTGGCATAAACAGCATTACTAATCTTGAAACCTATTTTTTTTTTTACACTATGCTGGAGTAGAGTTCACCAGATTTAATGTTTAGATGCCAAATCTACATTTAAATCCAGACCATAATATTATGTGCTGCTCTAACTGAACAGTCATATCCACAACAAGGCCACAACAAGTGAATGTCTTCAATACTCTGAACTGAATATTAGGCCAACAGAAGAACATTTACTCTAATGATATAACATTTCTTTAAGGAATAGCATAAACAACATGGACATGTACTGTAATGTTATCATACAGTATTTTATTTGATCTACTCCTGATCACTCTGTGCTCATTCCCTCCTCTTTTCTTCTTCTTTCACTCTATCAGCTCCACTCATCTATCCCTGGGAATGTCCTCCACTCAAAAAGGAAAAATATAAAACAAAAAGTTTTAATATTTCTGACCATAAACTCAAGATGTAAAAATATTACTGCCGTATATATACAAATCTGCTCCACCTCTACTCTCCTTTCCTCCTCTTTTCTTCAATCCTGTCTTGTCAACACATTTTCATCTCCTGTCTATGGGGGTAGATTTGTCTCATTGTTATTTGTGTAAACAGACTGACAATCAGTATGTAAATGTGTACTCTGTAAATATAAAACACTTTGCACAAATGGACTGAATGATTGCAACAAACTCAATGGTAAAGAAATGATATCAGTAATCTCTTTACAGGTTGGATGGGTGTGAAATGTGGTGTATTTACAATGTGTGTGTGTGCTCATGTTGTGTTTTGTGTCTTTTAATAAAACAGGATGTAATGTAATCTGATTCCGTCCTGCAGCTAAGGGAAGGGCTGGCATTGGGGTAAACAGCAGGAAATTAAGAAATGCCATTCAGGCCCACCGCCAGAACAGTAATGGCAGTCCAGCACGTGTGGTACGCTTCAGGCCTGGTTGTGGGTTATATCGTATATATCGTATCGTATTTTTTTGTATTTTATATATTTTATATTCTAAGCATACATTTAATAGTAATTACTGTAAAATTTACTTATTTTTGTCTCATTCCTGAGCGCACAGTGGGACTTTCTGAGCACAAATACATTTTGCAAACAAACTAATTATATTTTGAAGAAAAAATATATTTGAGCAAATAATAACATGACCTGAGCAAACTAAAATCTATTCTGTGCTCAAACGTATTTCTGAGTTTGCTATTATCCACATCGTCGCACAATACTAACGTGTGTCACTCAGCTTTAGTCAGTTGTATGAGAAGCTGCTGGGCCAAAACTGAATTCTTCATTTGTATATACAAATATACTGCTTATAAGCACTTGCACGTACATGCATACTATCAGGCGTACACTGTACTTGGAAACACACTATTCATTTTTAAGAAATAAAACCTCCTTAAAAATTTTA
>NW_019174323.1:12548735-12619049 GCF_002260705.1 Seriola dumerili
TACATATTATATATATATATATATATATATATATATATATATATATATATATATATACACAATATGTAATAATATTCCTGATTCCCTGACTTCACAATTTTCTTGTTTTGACTGAAATGTCAAAATAACTATTGGATGGACTGTCATGACATGTGTAACAGACATTCATGTCACCCTCAGGATGAATTATAAATAACATTGGTGATCTTTTCGCCTAGTGCAACATCCAGTTGAAATTTTAATTTGTCCAATAACACTGAATATTTTAGAGTCAGCCAATTTTATCTGCCAATATTGGCCTATCACAGATATATCGGTATCAGCACATACATTCTCCAATATGTGCTGATATGAATACTTTTATTAAGAAGCAATAATCCAGTGGAAATACTCAGGTCAAGTCAAGTTATATAGGGAGCATTTTATACATATTTGATCCTTTGTTTTTTATTTAAAAAACTAATGACACTATATTTGTGTTTAGTGCTAATTAGCAAATGTTATCATGCTAACATACTAATCTAAGATGGTGAACATGGTAAACATTGCCTGCTTCACATCAGCAAATTAGCATTATCATTGCCAGCAACAGCACACTGTTAGCAGCTCCTGGTAACCATATTAATATGCCTATTTACCTAAATGTGAACTGTGACACTACTGAAACAGCATAGAAACCAGAAAGGCCAGAAATAGCTAAATGTTTAATAAATATATTCAACTGAAAGCTCATTTACAGTGAGTTGATTGACAAGAATGGTAGTTCATTTTCACTGATAAAGGTCTTGTCTCTCTGTGCTCCTGTACAGGTTTTGTGCTGGTGATTGGACTTGTGACCTTCTACAGGATCGGGCCCTACACACACCTTTCCTACTCCTGCTACTTGGACATAACTGCTTGCCTGCTGGCCACTCTGGCTGCAGCCATGCTTATCTGGAACATTTTACACCGCCGTGATGACTGCCTTGCACCTCGAGTTATAATCATCAGTCGCTCACTGGCAACACCTTTCCACCCTCGTCTAGACAATGACTACGTGGAGTCACCTTGTTGAGCCATGTGACCTCAAGAGCCAAGCCAATGAGGAGTGAAAGACTGCACTGACAGGACTGTGCACTCAACTATTCATGTTTTACTCCAGCTGGTGCCTCCAATGTGACTCTCAAGAGAAGAGGACATTCCCGTGGCTCCACAATGGCTGGCCTAACATGTACCTGCTATTGTACTCCATATTTCACAACTCCTCCCACCATAAACAAAGATATCAGAACAATTTTGCTGCTTGGTGCACAAAAGTCACACATTTAAGATTTAAAATTACTGTATAAAGCAGCCCTAAACATATTCAAATACTGTATGATGTTTCATTTATTCATGCTTGGGTATGCTAATTGGTAGCTAAACATGGAATTTGGACTAGGAATGTCTCATATGAAACAGCCTTCTTATGAAAAGATCAAGCTGGAACTTGACCTATTTTGTTATATGTGCACTTATTAAATGGCCTCCTGCATAATTATAAATTGGAAATGAATGAAAGATGTTGAAAATATAATACCAGAATACCTCATATTTGTTTTCATCATTTTAAGGCTTATTACAATTTTAATACATATTAATGTAAATGATATATGTTGCAAGTAAGTAGGTAAACTAACAAGGCAAAAGCAGAAGAGTCAATCAACCTCAGCAAACCGTTTGATCGGGCTTATCCTAATCAGTGGCAATATTTAATTTTAAAACAGCCAATGAGAGGTGGTATTTGGATCAAATTAACATGTATCTGCTCAAAGACATCAGGGAAAATTCTCATGATGACATAAATATTTCTCCTCTTGAAAAAAAGGAAAATAAAAGACAGGTGACTTGCCAATTGATGTATGCGAATTGATTTGGAATTTTTAAGCAGTATTTGTTAAATTGATGGTAACACATGTTTTGGCGATGTACTGCATTTTGAAATGACAAACACATTTCAATACTTACATTCATTTTTCGTGATGCTTTCCATATGAAACTCTGCTCGCTTGTGGTACATACTGTATACCTAAATTAATATAATACAGTTGTGTAAAGGATAGTGGTATCATTAGTAGTATTATTGTGACCATATCATACTTCTGCAAAGAACTGTGGGTCTTTCATGTTGCCAAACATAGGGGCACATTAAAATAATAATATATCATATAAATTCAATAAATTTATTGGTAAATATTCAAACACAATGGTTGCTGCTGTTGCTGATTTGGTGTCAACACTACACCTGAAAATGGAAAATACAGAACTTCATTAAATATATTTTTCAAATATGTTATCACAGACATGCGTTCCCAATGAATCTCCATGCTTAACCCTCAAGATCTGTAAGGAGTCCATATGGACTGCCATTTGATAGTATTAGTTATCAGTTTAGAGGTGCAGCATACAGTACAAAGCAAGTGAGAGAATAAGAAAAAGTGCTACACATACTGTATATTGCTTTAGGTGATCTGTGCTACAACTATTGAACCCCAAAGATACAAAGGACTATGTTCAGTGTGACATATTTCAAAACTGATCTAGATTAAGTATCAGTGAGAGCACTAGATGAATAATTTTGAATTCCAACCCTCCATCATTATAAGTAAACTGACCCAAATGTGCTGAGTGAATGATGATACAAATACTACCACTGTCTATATTTTGATGATGATGGTATGAAATGATGGTACTAGTTTCTTTGAAGAATGACTTTTTAACAATGGAGAAGAACTGTAATGGTGAATTCCATACTTTCCAATGATAAATGACATAAACTGAGAGCATGACAGTTACATGAATCACAGCCAATTATAATGACTGCAACATCATACATGAGTCTCTGCTTCACCCCGAACACTTCCTCGGGTGTTTCTGTTCCTGATGAGAAGGGGGAGTTTTGCTTTTAAATACCAAATGCAGTGGCAAAAAGACATTAAGAGAGGGCTTACATTCATATGGGCAGATAACTATGCAGCATGTCACCTAAAGTCAAGGACAACATGAATGAGAGGAAGCAGCACAGTCTGGACTGAACAAAGATGTTCCAGTCTGTATCTGACTTGCTGCTTTAGGAGGCAGAGGCGTTTTCACACTGAGAAATACTGTTTTGGATAAAGTGATTTAATACTACTTTATTCAGAACATCCAGGGACGAGGCGAATAAAGCCCAACAGAAATTGAGCTCTTAAGCCTTTTCTGATACAGACTTCCCAACACTCCCAGCTTTCATCAACAGAGTGAGGTAGTGGATTTTGTTGTTCACACATACACAAATTACTTACATGTCTGTGATTTGGGTTTAACTGACTCTTTAAGATACATGTGTGAAACGGGTGTATTGTCTCTAGTGTCTCCAACAGATACTTTTATTATATGACCTTAAATACGTGAATTGGATGAAATGAGCTTGACTCCTGGATCACTAGCCAGTCTAAGACTTAAGTATGAGAACCTTTGTCCATTCAAAGATCTGCACCATAGAGACAGGTCCCAGAAGATACAGGTTACTGCTGCAGGAAATATATATTCCTGTGGGTGGAGATTTGCGGGAATCGAACACAATACCGATCTCTAAAAAAAAAAGTAGCAGCAGTAAAAATAGCCATCAATGAGGAACTTAGTAAAGCTGTCATCAGGCCTCTTAAACTCTTTGGAATATCCGGCCAATGGGATATGTTATTTTCCCATTTGTTTGTTTTTATGCTATTTTCCCATTTGAGTAATGTTTGTACGTGCAAAAGCAACACAACCGCAGAATTCAGCCCGAGTGCCCGGAATCACGTATTCTGCTAAAGATAATATCATATCTTTGATGAAATCACATGTGCATTTCACCATGACACATATACAGGAATGGACACGCACATCCTTTTCGTGACCTGATTTGAAGTTCGCAAGAATTGAGAGGGCACTCCTTTTGGACCAAACTGGCAGGGGGACCTCATGTGTGTGTGTGTGTGAGTTGCAGTGTGTTTAGAAAAGTACATCCCCTCAGCACACACCCGCACACTAACTGAAACAGTCACATATATACACATTGAAAGGTTCCTTCCCTCAGCATAGACACAGAAAAAGTCCTTAATCATGTCCTGTGTTTAAAAATCTATTTCATGTTCTTAGATAAATGAATAAAAAGTTTGACTTTAGTGGATCTAATTTGATCAATAATACACTTAGAAGAAAACCTTTGAGCTTAGACCAACATATTATTAAATGAAACATATAAGCATTTCAAATTTATTACCCTTTCCAAAGGCAGATAGGGTCTGGCATCTTCCTTCACTGATCTTTCAAGTGACTGGCTTAAAATGCTTATATTGCTTAGAGACAAGTAAGACCTTTAAAGAAAATAACAAAATAGATAGTGTTGCCTCCCATGACCACCCCTCAGACTTAAAGAAAGAATATCAAAGTTAAGGTTACAGACTTATTGTGGCAGTTTTATCTGAGCAGTCAAATGTGTTGAGTGAAATGAGAGGTGAAGAAAAGCAAGGGGCAACAATACCCCATTCTCATCACAAGTCAAAAGCACTTCAGAGAATAGTCAAGGCTGTAGCAACAATGCTTTCCCCCTGGCCATCACTTGGCTTTGAACTAAAGCCCCTGTAGAAAGGACAGTTGGGGGATGTGATGACATGGATCAAACAGGGGATGTGCCAACAGTGGGCATGTCATTCTGCATGTCTCCTCTCTTAAAAGACATCATTGAGTTGATACATGCAATGATGACATGCACATATTGATGCCCTACCTTTTGATGAGCTTGATAGACTTGAAGGCTTCATCCATATCACCGATTGTCAGGTAGAAGCTGAAGTTGAGCATGGCATCACGGGTGGCCTTCTCACAGTTCTCCAGGCCCACAAAGTCCCTGAGAGCTCGTCTGGACACCATAGGAGGGAACTTGGCAGGCGTCCCTCTTGACGGCTGGGTCTGGTGTGGAGGTGCTGATGTTGTGGCTGAAACCTCTGTTGAACCTGGATCCCTCTCACCAGGCTGAGGAGGGTTAGAACATCATGATGTCAATATTGGTAACATGTGATTCAGAGCCAGTAATAAATGAAGCATGTTCTGAAGTGGGATCACAAAAATGTAAAATAGGAATGGGGAGGGTACAAAGCAAACCAAACATCAACCAAAACACCACAGACCAAATCTATTCGTCAAGACAAGCATTAGGAAACAGACACAGATTAGTGAGCTCTCAATATTTCAGGGAAGCTCTTATGCTGCTGATCCTGGGGAGCCAGTATTTTTTACTTTTGCTTCAATGCAGCACAAGGCATACACGATCACAGTGGTTGGAAGTTGGGAGCCAAGAATACTCAAAGCTTTCTGAATCAACTGTAGGGGACAGATACTTACTTCTGGTCGAAAGACACCACCCCTCCAAAACAATAGCTGGGGTGTGTTAGACCAAACGCACAGTGTTTCACATAAGAACAGTGGTGAGTGCATACAAAAACACAAGGAATATGTTTAAGAAAACTCAAGATCTGAAACAGATATTCTTCAACTTTCTAGAGAGAAGCCCCACATGCTGTATCAGAAACCCCCCACTGAAGAGACCACACGCATGTAGAATAGTGTTCTCTGTACTCACCTTGCAGCTGAAATAATAAAAGGGCACATCCAGAGCGAGAAGGGCCTGCAGGCCTGTCGGTTTGGGGTAGCAGTCCTGTAGGAGTAAACCATGCTCCTGCGTACAGAAGAGTGTCACCACTGACATGTCCACCTAAACAGAATGAAGACAACGCAATGTCAAGCTACTTCACATTTACTGTAAGTTTATTAAAATCATTTAAACAAGTAATCACATTCTGACTGGCTGTCTAAGATAAATGAATGAATCAAAATTTATATTGCCTCTTGGTTCTCACTTGTACCCGAAAGGGCTGTATAGTAGTGTGTGTATATTTTTTTTTAGCACAGGTCGTACCAGGGGACATCAGTCAGCAGCTTTAGTGCCAAGCCTTGCTCACAGAGCTGTACAGGACAATGTCAATGGTAAACAACAGTCTTTACCATATCCAAGTAACTAGCAGATGATGATTCAGAGCTTATCGGCACCGTCTCACAAACAAAAAGACGAGGTTCGCTCTCATCCCAGAAGTGAGATACAGGGCACCGACCACTGAGCTCTGTCCCCTGAAACTGCTGCCTGAAATACAGATAAGGAAATATGGAGTATAAAACAACCAGAGGAGAAAAACTCTACATGGGAAGAATACAGATACAGACCAAAGCGACAAAATTTACCTTTCACCGTCGTCAGGATGTGAGATACCGCTTGACGGTCTGCCAATGAAGAAGTCGAAATGTGTCACAGTGTCCATCTCAACGTCATAAAAGTACACTTTGTGATCAGGTCGCCCATTAACCTGAGAGGAGAGAGTTATATTCAGTTAAGAGAGATATTAAAATGAAATGGTGGCATTTTAAGATTCTGAAAGTAAGTGTAAAATACTGGTGGCGTTAATCAAAAATATTTTTGTCAGCTTTTATAAACCAATATTCAAAAAGTAGAGTGTGACTGTTGTATTTTGTCCATTCACCTGAGAGATTAGGATGCTGACTTGGCTGCCATTGGCGTTACACTTGATTGACCTCAAGGCTCCCAGACTAGCAATCTGGTCAGCCAGGTTCTTAGCACTGCAGTGAGCTTTGGCATCTCTTTAAAGACATACAGTGAGACTGGTATTGTTGGACAAGAAAAGACTTTGAAAAGATAAATTATTAATGAACAGAAATTCACAATACATGGAAGCTAGCTGGCCTTCATTATACTACTTTTTTAACAAAGGGAAGTGACACCGACATCCACATTAACGTCATACCTTCGGGAGAGGTCAAAGACTCTGATGTGTGCTGTGTCTGTGCCCACAACCAGGTAAGACTGACACACACTGAGTAGGACAGGGTTGCCCTCTGCCTTGGAGAAAGTAAGCAGTTGCTTCACGGTGCCCTTAAGAGAGGAAAAACAATGGTTCAACAATGAACCAGATTCATGGTGACAAATACCACTTGCATGCGTGTTTATACTTTTTAAAAATCAATTCTAATTCAGCACTAAAAGAACAGTTTCAGAGAGGCCTTCTCAACATGCACACTCAAACGCTGTGTCAATGAGAATACTGGATAATGGATTCCAGGTTGGGCAAACAGACCTGTGGTGTGCGAATCTGAACCCTGTTAGGTTCCACTGTGTAGAGGTTCTCACCATGTACAGCTACTACATGGGAGTCACAAGGAAACGATCCTGGAAAATCAGCACGAGAGGAGGTAGAGAGAGAAGAGAAAGAGAAAGGAAAAGAATCAGATGACAAAGTAAGGGTGAGATGAAGGACACGGAAATCATGACAGTGTCACTCTGTTGTACCTGTATTGCGTAGAACTGTCCCTGAAACCTCATACACAGTGACCTGCTTGCCACTCCACACTGTCACTGAGTCCTGTTGGTATGACAACAGACAAGCAGTTACCATAATATCGGTTTAAATTTTTACTTGTTTTCATGAGCTAACCTTTGTAGTGATCAATTCAACATGTACATCCCTTCCATACTTACCTTGGTCACACACACTCCCTTGATGTGTATGTCAGACTGCAGAGCAAGGTTCACTCCTGTGGTGAACTGAGCAATGCTGAGCTGGGTTGGGGTAAGCTGCACTGCTGCCACCTGCTGGCTGAAGTGGGCTGACATCACATGCTCACAAAGGATCAGGACTGTGTTTGAGTTGTTGGCTGCCAGCAGATTAATGCTGGAGCCCCACTGAAATGGAAGGTCTGAGTGAACTTTCCCAGCAGAATACTATACATATGATGAATATCATTATTATATTCATGGTATGTGACTGATATTCATTTATAATAATAGAGCAGTTGTGTATAAATGCTGGCCTAGACAGTACCTGTAGCTGAGTGACATTTCCCTGTATTTCAGTGGGTGTCTGTAGCTTCCACTGCACCTTGGTGTCACCTTTGCTACCAACTGGCTGCGCCACCATCCTCCACAATGCGATGCGCCCATGGCTTGTGCCAGCTGCCAGGATTTCTGAGAAGGCCGCAATGTTATACAAAGGCAATAAGGATTTGTGAGTATGAAATAAGTCTGTAAAGCACGAGTTATCAGTGTGGTATGTGTAATCACTCTACTCAGGATTTGAGAATGTAATGAAATAAAGCTGGAAATTAGCAGATCCACCAGTGAAGAAAAAACAGCACTTTATACTCTACATTTTGCACTATAGGACAAATAATTTCCAGTTACCTTTTCCTGTACAGTATGAAACACAGTTGATCAGCTCTCCTCTCTCAAACCCCAGTCTTTCGTCCAGTGACAAAACATAGTTGTCATCTCGCTCTAGGTCCCACAGCCTATGAAAACAGAGGGGCAGGACATTATTCAGGTTTCAAATAGTTGTGTACGTGTGTACAAACAATATGTGTATGCTGACCTGACAGTCTGTTCCCCTGTTGCTGTGATGAGGAGGCTGTTATCTGTCCAGACAATGTCTACATTCTGTCCAGATTTGCTGCTCAACTTCACCTGTCATGAGAAAAAATTTCAAAAACTGAATTGTGTACCACTCTCACCAGTCCTTTACAGTGATTTACAAGTACGAACATCACCCATCAAAAAAAACATGGTTTTCAACAGAAACAAAAGAAACTGCCTCTTCACTGATCTTAGTCTACCTTCATGAATTCCTGGGCTCCTCCCTCAGATCCCAGAGTGTATTGTGACAGCATCAGGGTCTCTGTGATCACAGCGAGGGCCTCTCTTTTCTCAAGGTAGAACAGTTTCTTGATTGAACCCTCCACACTGAGAAGTGTGCTTGTCTTACAGTGCTCATCCACACTGTGGACCTTACCTATATACCATGAACACAGGGTTAAAGATTAAAAAATAAGATATCAACATATCATATCATCATAGAACGAAATGATGATATTTTCCAGAAATCTGATGGTGATGATTAGTATGCTTTTCAGACCTCCCCTTTCTGGAGAATCTTATAGGATTACTGTGACAACTACTTCACACAGTAAAAAAGATAAACACAATTTTAACATGTTTTTGATTCTTTTTCAAAAAATCCAATTTAACAAATGAAACAGATTTGAGAGGTCAGACTTGACACTGATAACAACAAATGAGGATAAAATGTTTAATATGGATTAATATTCCAAATTTAAGTCCAAATAAGTTAAGTCTTTCCTTAAAGGGGCTATTTGTAAGTTTTCTCCACCAAGGAACGTGGTGTCTTCCTGGGAACATGTTGTGATGATGGTCGCTCACCAAAAGCTTTCGCCATTGCTGCATTTATAATACAAGAGGTTACAATACACCATCTTAGCAGTGCTACTTCTTCAGGGCAGACTGGACTCTACAGTGATTAGCTATAGGAAAGTGGCAAGATAGGCTGGTTTGCTGGTTGGGATGCTAACTTCAGAAGAAGAAAAGAGAAGCAAAACAAGAGTCAACAAAGGTTTTGCTTTCCACCACTGAAGACAGCTCTTGGCGAGCAAAGAAATGAGTTTTGATACTGAACTTGCAACATTTCATCCAGACTGGTAAGTAAACAGCTGTTAATTCTAACGTTGGCTATGTAGCTATAGCAAAACTGTTATATTCTCCCTAGACACTCTGGATTCCTACTGCACAATACTCTTTTGGAAATGTACTGTACTCCCAACATCTTTTGTAACTGATTGGTGATGGAACATAGCACCTCTAAGTGAGTAACCAGCATTGGCTACAATGCACACACAAACCAAAAAACAATAATTCGTTTTTGTTATTACATTCCATCATGAGCTGTCTCATAGATGTGTCATTGCTGGAAATCATTGGTCACAGATATTGACTGTTTACATCATGAGCTACACATTGCATCTTGACTTAAAATACAGAACCCAAAACAGAAATGAAAAAACTCACCATCTACAGTGCTGACATAGAACGCAAGTCCCTCCTGTGGGCCCATTTTGAGAGGCGCTCCCTTCCAGCTGAACATATCCAGAGCACTCTCATCTCCACTCACTGATGCCCGTGCTAGCATCGCCACGTCACTGTAACAAGAGTTAGGTCCTATTATCAGCAACACAGCATTGAGATCAAGAGAACATAATGATATCACATTGTTTTCAATATAAGCTTACTGCTAAGGACTTATGAAAAGAAGAATACCCAACTACTTACTCCCCAGGTGAGGTAGGTCTGAAGATGCAGCAAGTTAAAGGTTTGTTGTATTCATGCTTCACTAGATGGTTTCCTTGAAGTCTCCCTCTAGCATCAACCTTCCATACAGCTAGAGCTCCAGTCTGTCAACACATAATAACACGATGTTTACACAATGCAACAATAAGAAATGGGACGTCTTGTGCCAAATATGCCATGTTGGTATTAGAAAATGCCTTTGTATCATGTATGACGATCAGGCCCACCATTATATCCAGAGGCTATGAATGCATCAGTATGTAGATAAGACATGCATATGTGTGCCAGAGTGTCTGTGTATACAGTCACTGGAATACACTCACCTGATCCCCGCTCACCAAGCGGCTGCCAGAGCTGCTCCACTCCAGCAGTGTGATGTAGGCTGTATGTGTGCTGGGAAGGACTGTTTGATCTCCAGAGGGGTATGTCAGCAGCACTACCTCTCCTTTCTCCCAGCCAAGTGCCAACACTGGCTTTGTGGGATGCCAGCGCAGTACTGTGGGTTGGTATGGACGTTCTACATGGCAGCTCTCCACATACTCTCCCTGCATATGACCAGGGACGATTTTAAGTATGCAAACTTTATTAAGTATGCTGTAATTGATCATATTCACATACTGTGAATATAACGAAGTGTCCTCTCTTTCTCTGTGAAAGTGCATCTTCAAAGGTGTTTACCTGCTGCAGGTAGAGGTCTACATTGCCTCCAGTGGCGGGGCTGCTTGAGGCCACAGCCAATACAGGAAGAGCCAAGTGCCAGGTCAACTGAGAGGGTACAGCACTGCTTTCAGGGGCCTCAATACGGTGGTCAAAATACACCGCCATGTCCCCAGTGCTTCTCTCTAAATACGAAAGGGGATATCAGCTAGATGGAAACTCCAATATTACACGTGGTTATTAGTCAGTAATCTGTGTGCCCTTGCATGTCTCTGTACCAGCTACTACTCACTATTGCAGTCTGGCTAATTATTGTTTTAAAAGCTCGGCAATCACTAACTAGTTAACTCTACGTCGTACCCTCAAATAGCTTTCAGTGATTCTGTCTATAATTTTACTTTAGCTTAGCTAACGTTAGTTTACTTATGGGTACACCAAAACAATGTAGACTGTGATGAAGCTATAAATTTGCCATGATGGTTAGTACTGTCAACAAACATTAACGTTACGTTATGTCATTATGGGGCAAATGGTTAAGTTAGCTTTAGCTACTAACATTAGCTAAGCTAAATAAGCTAGGTAAAGTTAGCATTCATTGCTGGCCCTCGCTACCGTAGAATGGCGTTAACCGTTCTGATAAATTGTCTGAATACTCACCTTGCTGTCAGTTTCTTCGGGTAAATGTCAGGTCAAATTAGTTGTTTAAACTCAAAACAGCTTAAAACATCGACCGTAACTTCCAGTGTTGTGTAGCCTCCTGTCTGGGCATAAAGCGTCTCTCTCAGTTGCCCCTGACAACCTCTAGGGCTCGACAGGAGGCGGAGTTACGGAAAACAACGAACATAACCCGAGTTGTTGTCGAAAGTAGTGCAGGTAAAATGGCATTTTTTCTGATGCGATAATAGACACATCAGAAATGCTTTGAGCAGGGCCGGAGCCTGATATTGTAAACATTCGTTCTTATCCCAAACTTCTGCCAATATTCAGGGGACATGCTCCACCGGGAATTTTTTTCCCCATCCACAACAGCTACATGCACTATTTACTGTATCAAGCCATTTGTACATCATTTGGGGAAAATATAATAGGATGATAGGAAAAAAACAAATCCTCACGAGTCTGCATCATATTTTGAATTTAATTGTTCTCTGTTTCCATCATTCTGAAACTACAACACAACAAATTTTGACAATGACTAATTTTCATTGCTGCCACATAAAAAGAGGCAAGAATTGATTGTCTGATGTATTTGTATTTGAATTTACATGACATAGGTGGGGAATTAATTTGGCATAAACAGCATTACTAATCTTGAAACCTATTTTTTTTTTTACACTATGCTGGAGTAGAGTTCACCAGATTTAATGTTTAGATGCCAAATCTACATTTAAATCCAGACCATAATATTATGTGCTGCTCTAACTGAACAGTCATATCCACAACAAGGCCACAACAAGTGAATGTCTTCAATACTCTGAACTGAATATTAGGCCAACAGAAGAACATTTACTCTAATGATATAACATTTCTTTAAGGAATAGCATAAACAACATGGACATGTACTGTAATGTTATCATACAGTATTTTATTTGATCTACTCCTGATCACTCTGTGCTCATTCCCTCCTCTTTTCTTCTTCTTTCACTCTATCAGCTCCACTCATCTATCCCTGGGAATGTCCTCCACTCAAAAAGGAAAAATATAAAACAAAAAGTTTTAATATTTCTGACCATAAACTCAAGATGTAAAAATATTACTGCCGTATATATACAAATCTGCTCCACCTCTACTCTCCTTTCCTCCTCTTTTCTTCAATCCTGTCTTGTCAACACATTTTCATCTCCTGTCTATGGGGGTAGATTTGTCTCATTGTTATTTGTGTAAACAGACTGACAATCAGTATGTAAATGTGTACTCTGTAAATATAAAACACTTTGCACAAATGGACTGAATGATTGCAACAAACTCAATGGTAAAGAAATGATATCAGTAATCTCTTTACAGGTTGGATGGGTGTGAAATGTGGTGTATTTACAATGTGTGTGTGTGCTCATGTTGTGTTTTGTGTCTTTTAATAAAACAGGATGTAATGTAATCTGATTCCGTCCTGCAGCTAAGGGAAGGGCTGGCATTGGGGTAAACAGCAGGAAATTAAGAAATGCCATTCAGGCCCACTGCCAGAACAGTAATGGCAGTCCAGCACGTGTGGTACGCTTCAGGCCTGGTTGTGGGTTATATCGTATATATCGTATCGTATTTTTTTGTATTTTATATATTTTATATTCTAAGCATACATTTAATAGTAATTACTGTAAAATTTACTTATTTTTGTCTCATTCCTGAGCGCACAGTGGGACTTTCTGAGCACAAATACATTTTGCAAACAAACTAATTATATTTTGAAGAAAAAATATATTTGAGCAAATAATAACATGACCTGAGCAAACTAAAATCTATTCTGTGCTCAAACGTATTTCTGAGTTTGCTATTATCCACATCGTCGCACAATACTAACGTGTGTCACTCAGCTTTAGTCAGTTGTATGAGAAGCTGCTGGGCCAAAACTGAATTCTTCATTTGTATATACAAATATACTGCTTATAAGCACTTGCACGTACATGCATACTATCAGGCGTACACTGTACTTGGAAACACACTATTCATTTTTAAGAAATAAAACCTCCTTAAAAATTTTATGTTTTGTTAGCCTTACTTTTAAATATCACCTTTGGTGTTTGTGCTTGAACAAATTTTAAGTAAAAATATTTGTTTTTCAATATTGTGTTGTGAAGAGCTGCTTAAAATGTCCTTGTTTGCCCTGTAATGGAAAGTCATTTTATTTAACATAATTTTTTTCATAGGGATACCAGAATCCACCTCAGGCCAGAACCACACCTTATGGCCCCCAACAACCAGCAAGAAATGGTAAGTCATGCTTATGACTACACCCTTTTCCCATATAGGCTCAAATTAGGGTCCAAATGATTTTGAGCTTGTACAGTGATGTTCACAGATAATTCTGAAGTTGGTAATTGTAAATCATTGTTTGGGAACATAGAGATGAACACACACATTTCATTTATGTCTCAAGGGGAAGTTGTAGTAGTATTTCCATTATTGTGAATGTGTGCACGTGAATATTCACAGGATGTCCTTTGCAAACAAACAACCACAGTATGGAGAGATGTGCCAGTACAGGAAAGAGGGTGAAAAGGATATCCGCATGAAGTACATTTTATTGGTGGACAAAAATGGCATTCTATTCTCCATTCAATTAATATTTTATCTGCTTCATGAATTATACACAATATGTGCATCTAAACAATAAGTATATTGAAATATGCGTGTGTGTGCATGATTTAGGTATGCAGAAATACATTAAGAAATGTGTGAGATGACGTGCGCCCTCCTTTTCCTCTGGTTGACGGTGTGTTCCCGGATATGAAAAATTTTCTGCAGCACCTGCAACAAGCAGCTCTTGAGCTGAAACGACATCCTTCAGTGTCCGGATCATCCATTACCACCAGGCCAGACCCCCTGCCAGCAAATATCCGGCACGTCATTTCCATCGACCTCCAAACTCTAGTCTCCAGGCTCTGTGCACACCAGTGCGTAGGTGGAGGTATGGTAAAGCTGACCCCACATCACAGAGACATACAGTATTTCATTGTTCATTTTTGATGCTATGCTCATGATTCCAGACTAAGTGTTTGTGGATCTTGTAGCTGTTTCTTCAGGCTCTTATCCAGCAGCACGAGACTCTGTACTGCCAGACTCCGGCAATCTGAATCTGGGTCTCTTTCAGCCACATCTGTGAACACAAACAAACAACTGATGAGTTGATGAGCCAATCGCGTCACGGACACTCTGTGTAGGACAGGACATCCTGGTTTCTCATCTACTTCCCAGAAATATTCAGCCCAGCTGTGTATGGGTGTCCTGTGTGTGTTTGTGTATCCATGGATATGTGCAAATGCAGGGACATGCCTGACAGAATTACATTATGCAGGTGCGAGCCCATTTACAAGAAACATGTGTTTTAGGGTTAATCTATTATTAGTAACATACAAACTATTTGCTTTATTCATGCATAGATTCTAAATTAAACACTAATGACTAAAATTGTTATCCTGTAATAACTTAGAGCTTGAACAAATGCTCTGCCTGACTCACTTTATAAATAGAGACTTAAATCAAATGTATCTACAGCCCTTAAAATCGAATTACTCCTATGTCAAGGTTCCATGAAGAAAAGGACAGATTTCTCATTTCACCTTTGTTGCCAGCAGAGATTTTTTTTTTTTACCTGCCAGCCAGGTTCTGGTCTCAAACAGCTGATCACTGAGGTCCAACAGCAGGTTTTGACTGGGCATGCTCAGAAACACAGAGCAGACAGCGAAGAGGACGCCTCTTCTCACCATCCTTTAACACAGACATATTTCAGGTTACAGCTCAGATTGAAATAAGACAATGACAAACAGCCCGTCCACACCTTATCGCCTGCTCTACTGTTATTTTTTTTTCCTGTCTGAATGTGGTAATTCTAGAGTGGCCAAGTGATGAAACAAGTTGCTAGGAAAGGAATGCAACCATAAACATACAGTAACCTAATTAATGTTGATGGTAAAAAGCCTGGTTAGTGGCAGGAATACTACACTACTGTGTTGTTAATGGCCACAAGAGTCTTCTTCAGATTCACAGTCACAAAATCAATTCACACTGAGAAAAACACATGCATTATACTCACTGGTCAACATGGTAGCGCACTGCCCACACAAAATCCAGCAAAGCCCGACCCATCTGTGCAGCTATCTGAAGTACAAAAGCACATGGGGTTAGCTTATTGTAATATCACAATATACTGATATATTGAAATATAAATACATATATTAATTATACACATATATATATGTATACACACACACACATATATACACATATACACAAAATCAGGTCAGCATGGACAGCTGCATAAAGCTACCGGTGCGTTGACTGCCAGATGCATGAAGAGACCCAAGGTGTGGATCAACCTTCCCAGTACCAGGTGATCACTGCCCAACAGGTCAAAGGTCACTTCAGGCCTAGCAGAAAAATGTTACATTTCATGTTTTAAAGGGTGTACACTTTAGCATAAAAACTATGAATGTTGATCTTTTGAATTTGCAGAAAACAACACACTTACTTGTCATAATTCCTGAGCAGTGGAAAAAAGAAGTGTCCGGCAACTGGCGCATAACGGTTAGGGGTGGCCGTAGCTGGAGGTTGTGTGACACCCTGTAGCAATAACAGATATCAATGTAGAGCTCAGGATTAAGTCTTCACTCAAACACTGACATGGCAGATGAAAATGTCCGTCTACTGTAAGTACCTTACTGAGGCGTTTGGTCTTGCTTTGAATCCGCTTCTCTACTACTTGTCGCCAGTGGACAGGGTTGTCACCAGGGTATGCAGTCAGATCAGTACTGGCAGCAGTGCCAGTGGATGGATCTCTCTTTTCAGTGATTGGTTTAGAGAGTTCCTGAGCTGCCAGAGCAAGGACCTTATAAAACAAAACAAGAACAGCCTCATGAATACACTTGTGGCAATGATTAAAAGAGATCAAATCAATCAATACATTTATTTGTTAAAAATACACAGCTATCATCAAAAGTGGAGAAGCTGTTGTTTTCACCTCTAAGATATCCAGTCGCTGGCGAAGACTGTAGTTCAAGGAGTAAAACTCTGCGGTCAAATACTGAGTCACCTATCAAAGAGCATAAATAAACAATATGAAAAAACAGAATGGATTTTTGAACAGTAATTTTGAACAGGAAAAGGTACACAGTGCTGAAACTGAGGTGGAAGATCATACAGGGATACAGTCAGTGGCAGTGAGAGCCACCATAGTTGCCTGTCTGAGACTCAGGAAGCCATTTATGCTGTATTTATCCTCCATGTGAAGAAGCACTTTGGTCAGCTGGACACTGATCTGAAAATGGCATAACAAATAAATATGAATCATAATGTGAGAAATGGTCTGTAATATTTGCTTTAAGAAGAATAAAATACTGGAATGTTTTGGTGTCATACTTCTCTGGTTGCAAAAACGTTCTTCCTCACCAAACCCTCAGCAACTCTCAAGCTGAGCTCCACACGCATCGGGTCCTCTGACGATATTAAATCTGGATGGGTTATAAGATAATAAAACATTGGAGTTAGTCACACAACACTTAAAAACAACTGCATTAGATAAGATCACTTAAATTGAAGAGATTAGATCTGTGAAGCCGTACTTTCCAGACAGTCGCGTAGGTAGCGAGGTGGGGATGCTTGACTGATCTCCTGATCTCCAGACATATCATACGGAGTGAGCTCATCATCACTGGATCGATAAAAGACTCGTGGTCAACAATACACCTCAATAATCCCTCCGATGCAAACAAAAATGACAAATACTTCAAAACCTTATTTATACTCACCTATCCAGGTCAGACTCTGGATCAGTTTTTGATGGCTGAGGTCCTGATTTATTTTGAGATGTTACATTCTGAGTAGATGGAGTCACTTCATTGGTCGCTTGAGGACGATCAACTCTGAAGATGACAGATTTTTTAGAATTTTTGGAACAATTTCAGGTGAGCAAACTGCAACACAGTGATGGAATAATTCCTCATTTCCCTTTTTTTAAAGACAATACGTCAAGATTCCTAATTGTCGGCACAGCGCATTAAAGCGTATCACCTTCTGAGGAACATTGATGAGAGTGGACCTTATGTTCTCATCACTTAAATAAATTGATCAATGGGCCAAGCTTCCAAATCTTGAAGAGATGTTTAACACCTACCTTTCTACAGGCTCAGGCTCTGGTTCATCGCTAGTGACAGGGGTCATGAGAGAAAGCAGCTCTTGAGTTTCCTCATCCTGATCGTACTACAACACAACACAATGCGCAAAATCAGACAACAGGTCAAATAATGGCATTTCAGTGAAGTCATTCATTAAATGTTTTGGAGCTAACTGCTCTGACTAGTAATTACACATCGACTGTACCTCAAATTTGAGCTTAGTTCCATTGATATCCATGCGAGAGCTCAGGCACTCTCCCACCACCATGCCCAAACGCCTGATATGCACCACACTGCTGTCCAGGTGGCTCTGCATGCCACCCAACATACACTGAAGTAACTCTGAGAAAGGAGGCGCACAACAGCGAGAAGAGGAGAGCTGAGTGAAGCAACAATCTCCTTCAGTTTATATGATCGCATTACGGTTGCTGCTGCTACTAAGTGAAAGCCTAGTAACTTGTGTTTGGAGATGAATAATAACACGAGTTGCCAGAATTGTACCTGAGCGTAGCTCCTGAAGCTCAGAGTCTCTCAGCAGGCTCACACTCAGCAGTAAAGCCTTGCTAACATACACCTGCTGCTCTAGAGGTGTGTGTTTCACTGCACTGGGGTTAGCCCAGGCCTGGGACACAGACCGTAACACCTGAAAACATACACAAATACATGTAAAATGAGCAATGCATTTAACATGATATCATTAGGCTGCTGCACATATCATACACTCACCTGTATTAGTAGTGGCCTTCGCTCTCTGTCTGCTGCGAGGTAACCCAGAACAATTCTCAAGACCTGAGTCTGGCAAAAAAAAAAACACATACTTCATATGATATTTACAAAATACACATATGATTTACTGTAAGGCTGAAAGTTATCTTCTTACCTTATACTTATACTGTAGTAACAGCAGTTTATGAGTGATGACAAACTGGGCCTTTTTATTTGTTAACACTAGATTCCCAATAATCCGTCCCAAGGCCTCAGGCCTGGAAAAAAGAGGCAAGAGACGTGGTTAATTATGGGCTGACAGAGAATTGACCGCTAGTGTCCAGACAAACTGATGTCTGTTTAAATGCGTATGACCTTCCCAGCCTGACTGAAGCTATAACCACCTTACCCACTGACAGCCTGCACCAATCCAGTGAGTACGCTCTCTATCCATCGCTGTGGAACATTCTCCAGCAGCTTCCAGCAAACCCTCTGCCACACCATGTCTGAGCGTGTGGAGGCAGACAGCTGAGGAGCCATAACTGCCAGGACCACATCTACAAGAAGAAGGAGGATTTAAGGGATTCTGTGTCACTATGGATGCTGCAATAAATAACCAAGGGTCAATTTATTTCCTATAGAACTAGTGAAAGAAAAATATTATCTATGTATGAATGATAATAAACTTGAAGAGCCAAGAAATATTTGATATGACCAAACATTTCACCATAATCAGCCGTCAACAGTCCCTGAAAGTTTATCAATTCCTTATTTTCTTACCGGTGAATTGAATTTCATGGACAATAGTAGTTCATGGACAATAGACCATGTCAAACAGACAAAAGCTATAAAATTTCTTTGATCAATAATTTAAACAATTAACAAAATTGTTATTTATAAATTTACTGAATAATGGAGCTACCCATGGACCAAGAGGCTTGCTGCGTGAATGTGGGAAAACTATGAGAGGAGAAGCAATATAGAAACTTTTCATACACACAGTAAATAAACTCACCGCTATGTCCCTGGATACACACTTTTCCTAGAGTCTGAGCCACAAAAGTTAAGGAACAGTCTGTTCCATCTGTCACACACAAACAAACAATTACAGAAATGACAGTTTATCCTGACACATAATACATTTTTATGAAATCTCTCATTATTGCTAAGTGCTTGACAGATGTTCCCTCACCTTTCAGGGCCTTGCAGGTCCTCTCCAGGGAAGTGAGCATCTCTGTGGCAAGTAACGGGTAGTACTGCTGAGGAAGAAAGAGAGGCTTGTTGTTGGGATGTAACCTGTTGGCTGTGAGGTCCGGCAGCGCCACTATACGCCCCAGGAGAGTCTCTCGGAGCTGGGGGGAGTCAGAGGGAGCTGCCTCCAGACAGTGCGACCACAGCAGGTCAGCGAGGCGACCACTCTGAAGGAACTTCTCAGTGATGCTGACCAGGTAGACCAGATTCGTGCTGGGTCTGCAGAAAAGAGACAACATAGACAACATAGTAATTAATGAATGGACAAAATGATAAACATGCTTCACATCCCTCTTCCAGCCACACCAACCTCAGCGCTCCTATTCCCTCCATCAGCACCAGCAGAGCCTGCTCTGGAGGTCCGTGGAGGAACAGGCCACCCCATAACTCTGTGCGCTGGGCTGCTGTGAGTTTGTGCAACCAGTCTGCCTGGATGTTGCTGACAAGGAACTGAAGGGTGCGGGTGTAGTGAGCTCTTCTGAATTCAGCCCTGTGAACTGAAGTGGGTGTACTCTCGGGTCCTTCATCCAAGTAAGAGTGGAGTGTTTGAAGAGCAGCAATAATGTCTTTGTCATCTGTGGATGTAGCGAGTGTCCGGAAGCACTGGGCCACCATCAGACGGACCTCAGTGTTAGGGGTGAGTGATTCCATTTTGAAAAAGTTATTAACTGGTGGCTTTACATCCTAGACAAAAAATTAAAGGGACACTTTACTCCAAAACAGCAATGAAGTTTCTGTGAAGGTATAAATGTCCAGAAAAAAAAGTATGTCTCCTATAATGAATAACCATTATTTCATTTAGACAATTTCTAAAATGCAATAAAGCTACAACTGATATCAATATATCACAGCAAAACCTTTTGGACCTTCACTCGTGCTGAGTAGAATTAAGTCTATCTTAAGTCTAAGTCTGAGTTTAAGTCTATCTATCGATCCTGTAGCTAACAGTCATTGAGTGCAGAGGCTCGTTATCATCAAAGTAAGGTTTCACAATACAGAATAAACATAAATAAATAAACATGCATCTCCATTGGAATTAGCTTAAACCGCTAGTCCGTCAAAAGTGATACGCACCTGAGCCTTTTGATTAAACAAGACAACAGTAATTTACATGACGACTGCGGACACAATTTACAGCCATTGTGACATTAAAACATTTCTTTTCGAGGAGAAATTTACAATTCCTACTGTCAGTTCACGTTATGACAGCCCGCGCTGTCGCTTCGTTTTGCTTGTGCTCCGTCAAAATACGTTCGTGGTGAGCAAGACGGGGACGTAAGGTTCCGGGGACAGTCTGCCCTGGTGCCGCATTCAAGAAGCCAACGTAACGTAACGTTTTGTAACACTTCTGGGTGCTCGTGATGTCATACCCAGTGTATAACTTTCTACATCGATTAACAAATGAACTAATCGGCGAATTAATCAATTAAAAAAGTGCAAGCCTTATATACAACGATGACTTGAAAAAAAAAAACGGCATGTAAGCATACATATGTGAATAGTTCAAGAATAATATAAGATTAAACTGATTGATAGTGAAAATAATAATACAATTTGCGGGTTACATTACAGCCTTTAATTGAAGTGGTTTCAGCATCTGACATCAAGTTTTCTCAAGAGTAATATGAGCTAAACATCACATTTCATAGTAATTATACTGGTCCAGCATCATAAGAGACCATTGTGTGACTTAGGTGACAGCATCTGTAACATCTGAAAAAAATTTAACAGTAGTTTAAATCTCACCTCTTGGACCACTGTAGTAAACTGTAAACAAATATAAAACCAGGACTTTTACTCTTACGTCCTTTTTATAAACATAATTGTGTCTAAATATTTTATTATTCACCACCAATTAATCTATGGTATGAGTTATTATATACACAATCGGTTTTCCATTGCTTTTTCCATGTTATTATTATTATTATTATTATGTTGTTGTTGTGTGTCTTTTGGTTATTCATTTACCAACTGAATACTGATTAACACAAATGGGCCCCCACTGATTCAAGACACAAATCAAGTATGAGTTGATTTTATTGCACACCTACACTTACATGGTTACTATTAGGAGACAAATGGGCTTCACACCTTCCTTCAAGGTCTGGTACTTAACATAATGTTGATCAGACACTGGAGACAAAAACATACAAAGAGTGATTGGAGATCTATGGGTTAGAGGAAGAAGGAACAGGTATCGGGAGATGAAGATGTTCAAAACCAAATGAACGCACCTGAACGAACCTCAAGGCTCTGACCTTAGTGGTGGTCAGTTTACACATTCCTGAGAAAAAGTACCATACCGTACTCAAATCCTTCAAAACAAAACTTGAAACCTGAAATGACCATGTGAGATCCTGCCAGTCACAGTGAAGGAATGGGGTTAACGCCTGAACTTTTCTTCTGTCAAATTATTTGTGTTAATAATGTGTATGGTTTAAGAGTGAGCTTGTTTTCTGCAGAAAGCTCCAACATATATTAAGTACGTGTGCAGAATAAGAAACAAACACATGGTAAAATGGATATACTTGCAAAAAAACATGACACAACCAACACAGGGTCCTTTTATTCCATTTATTTTTCTAATCTTACTTTCACTGCTTACCTTTAAATTTTCTCTTTTTACAATGACAGAAATTATATTTCCCCAGTAACAATTAGGATTAGATCATTTGGGGATCTTCAAAAATAATATACAGCTGTAACCAATACTGTTATAATTTATACATTTATTTTTGAAAATAGGAATAAATTTAACTTTTACAATTTCTCTTTTCTACAATATTCTCTTTTTATCTTCCCATGTCACATAATGGCAAGCCATGCACTACTCCAGTAGTGATGTTTGTGCCTTGAGCAAACTTTCTTTGGACACTGGAAGTGAGCGTGAGAGAGAGAGAGAGAGAGAGAGAGAAAATAAATTCACAAAAATGACAATTCATATTTACAGGTTTCATCTCTATAATTTAACAAACTGACAGTCATGTGGTCAGTGCTTTTCCCAGGGCTCATCATCAGGTTAGTTTAGAGGCAAAGTTTGAGACACAGAGGCACAGTGTTAGACTAGCAGGCCAGTTTCTTTCTTTTTTCTTTCAGGGCAAGCTGAGAATCTGTCAATTTGTGGTTTATTAGAACAGTACAGGCTATAACCAAAAGCGTTATCACGGACCCTGATAGAGAAAATGATCAGTTTAGGTTCAAATGTCTGTCTTTGGTCATTTTGAAAGCAGGAGTTAAAATGGAGAAATTGGATTTGTTTAAAGTGCAATCACCTTCAGCTCTGCTAAGAGGGAATGTTTTATCAGCTCTGTAGTCTCACCTGTCGTCTAGTTATTCTGTTGCCAGTCGTGTTAGTCCTCAAACTATCTGTCAAAAGCTGACAATAAAATGTGATGCAAAGAGAGAATTAACTGTAATATAACCCGTTGTGTTCAGGTGTCATCCTGTTTCCTCGTTATAAAGCATAAATGACTCATTACTCTAAAGAATAAAGCATTAAATCTGTTGGGGTAAACTTCTCGTTACACTAAAAGGCAGGATGCTGAGCTCAGCAAGCCTAGATATGAGTTTTTAGGTGTCGTGCTGATATTATGAGGTGTCACAACCTAGAACTCCACTGATGGATATTATAGCATATGATTTGTCAGTCAAAACATAGGTCAAACAACTGAATCAGAGATATACAATAAGAATCTGTGTTTCCATGCAGTACCTGACTCCATCTGGGAAGACAACAGTAGAAACTGCAGACTCTGCCATAGATCTAAAAATCACAACCCTGAACAGGTCAAAGCCACCTCAGCATTATGGAAGAGTGCGACAACCTCAACAACGACCAGTCTGAGCAGCTCATATTCAAGCTGTTTCACATAATGGAGACTCACCCAAGGACAACACACCTTTGCTTTAAATGTGTCTTAATTCAATAGATTCTCCCACAGATTCATTCACTGTGAATTAGTGATCTCCCCTTGTGAATTCAAAAATGTACAAATATAGTTTCAGCAGAACAGGTCACAGAGTGTGAGTTGTTGTTTGTGTTGAATGATGAATAAATATCTGCATGTGATTTAAAATAAAAAAAAATGAACAAAAAAAAAAAAAAAACCAAAACAGATACTGTACACGCTACATGCTAGAGAAGAATACAGGCAGCTGTCTCTCAGCTTAAGACAAGAAAAAGAAATGTTCTTTTCTTTTCTGGCTATAAAAATACCTAGAATCTAGAATGAGTGTAGAAAAAACTTTACATGTACAAGTCATTTACATCCAAGGCCATTTTTCCATGGAGTGGCAGGTGAAGAAGAGCAGTGAGATAAGATTTAGAGGGGATTAAACATGGTGAAAAATAGGAATTCTTCTTAAGATACTGGTGCAGAACGCCGTGCTGTTTGGACAAAAAGAAAACAACCTCCCCGACTTCGACTATAAATCCTTCAAGATATCTGGCGGGTTAATCCGACACTTAAGTTCAGTTTCTGAGTCAGAAAGAAATGTCCAAAAGCATTGACGCTGCACAGTACCGATAAACACGGCATCAGTTCAAAAAAATCAGTCTTTGAAAACGCAGATGTTGCTTCAGCAGAGGAAATAAAGAGCAGGTTCATTTCATCTGCCTTCCACCAATGTCCACTTTCTTGCCAAGCATTATTGCTACCAAAGTCTGCCATCTCTCTTCAATATTATGCAGATCAGTTCTGGAAAAATAAAACTGGCCAAAATCCAGGGAAAAAGCTCAGATGAACTCCTGATGGCTGAAAAAATACAGTATTTAAATGAAAACTAATCTTAAGAGTTTTTTTGTAGTATTCTTGAATATTTCCGATTGAACATGACATTAAGAATAGTGTGATGTGTTTTTTTTTTTTTTTCTTCTTAAGCATGAGTGGGATTTCTGCAGCACACACCA
The DNA here is from genome assembly GCF_002260705.1 of Seriola dumerili. Classification (NCBI taxonomy): domain Eukaryota; kingdom Metazoa; phylum Chordata; class Actinopteri; order Carangiformes; family Carangidae; genus Seriola; species Seriola dumerili. Next base: position 12,573,325 of record NW_019174323.1, read on the forward strand.
GCCCCAACTTTGCTGCTGTGTCTGTCTGTAGCAACAAATCCAACGTGCTATCATCTTCGTACGGGCTTCAAAATATCTTCAATTTTACATTTGATCCCTTCACAATCAACAGTTTTATCAACAACAACAATAAAGAAATCAAAACAAACCTTAGTGCAAAGTACAACCATTTGATTCTTCACATACAACCTCCCGAGTGTCATTTTTACTGACCATACATCACCTGTGCAGCAAAGAGAAAAAAAAAAAAAAAGGTTGGTAACCTGAATCAGCTTGCTCTCTGTCACTTTCACTCAGCAAGAGAACACTGGGATCAGGTGGGCTGTACTTAGAAAAATAAAACTACAATTCCCAGAATCACTCATCAGTTTCCCTTCATGCTTAATTCAAGTGTCTGGAGATTTTACAAAGTGACGAGGTGGTTATCGTTTGTCGGTTACAGTCAGTCAGTCTACATTTAGTGAGATAAGTTTGAGTTATCTAACGTTTGTGCCAGGGAGTGATGGGAAATGTAGTGATTTTTTCCACTTGAGGTCTCCAGCCCACCTGAGCACCGGGACCCTGTTTCATTGTAAAAATAAATGAGATGAAGCACATTATAAACCAGCCGGTTCCTTCATTTGGGAGACTGAGACTTTAACAAGATCGACTGTGTCATTCTTGTTACGTCTTCTAGTGCCACCCAGCTTTTTCAAAACCTTTTAAGTAACACAGAGCAAAAAAAAAAAAAAAATTCAAAACACCTCACATACACATAAATACACACACACACACACACACACACCCACTCACACACACACACACACACACACCCACTCACACACACACACACACACACACCCACTCACACACACACACACACACACACCCACTCACACACACACACACACACACACACACACACAACCCTCCGGGCATTTCTCATCCTCAACCCCTAGAAATGTCCCTCACTTGGGTTCACTGGAAAGACAGTTGAACTTGGTCAAAGGACACAACACGCTGTTATAGGGCCTGATAGGCAGCACAGCAAGCTTTTAACTTATTAAAGACAAATTCTACTTGTCTCTTTCCTGACCAAAGCTTCATACGGCTTTCTCTCGTGTGATTAAAACACGACTCAGCTTGGATCAGGACATCACAGCCCACCGACTGCACTGAGGCATGTATGGTATGCAGAATGAATGTATCCTTTGATCACCTTTCATTTAAGGCCTTTAGGTATAATTGTCTGATCGTTGTTTATTTAATTTTTTTTTTTTAAGCTCAATCAAACATTGACACTTTGTTTTGGGAAAGGGATGGGGTAGATTTCTACTCCGAATGATACTGACCTCTTGCACACATTTACACATTCGCTCATTCTCACAGGGGAGGGGGAGGGGTGACTCAGGTCCCTCTAGCCAAATACATGGAAGTCACCAGAACCCAAGTGTTTTGTGGAGGGTTAACACTTACCACTCACAAATAAGTACAGACTCAGGGGATATCTAACTGAAAATAGCTTATTTTTCACTGACAGCCATGGACTTGTTAAAAATCTTAAATTTTTCCTTTTTTTGTTTTTTTCTTTTGGTAGGGTAGGTGGGGTGGGGTGGGGGGGGGGTGGGGTTGGTAACTTGAGTGCGTTGTTGTTTTTTTTTTTCTACCAAAATTATGTCTGAATATTTTTACATCCTCTCTTGGTAGTTTTCTTTTAGCCAAGTCTCGAATATTATTTAACAGCCTGAGGAGTCACTCCAAGTGGCTCTCTGGCTGCATGCTGTCTATTTGACCTCTAGGATGGAGGGGTTGGACTCCATGATGGCCACGATGATTTTGTCGATGTAGTCCTGGAGTCTGTAGTTGATCTCCTCCTGCTTGTGGATAGCCTCCATCAGCTGGACACAGAGAAACAGAAGTCAGTGGAGAATTCAAATAAAAAGGTAAACTGGTCGTAACTATGTTGTAAAACCTTCTTGTTTTCTAAAACACACCTCTGCGCGAGACACAGAGTTGATCTCAGCTGCCAGGGAGTCGGAGAAGGAGGCCGACATCAGGTTCTTGGCTCCCTGGATGCTCAGGTTGATGATCTGGCCGTTTAACTCGTCATTCTGCTCCTTCAAGCTGCGGTTGTCCTGGAGAGGTCAAGTCAAATGTAATGCATCATAAAAGACTGCAGGCCAAGTGTTAAATCATTCTTCCATGTCACGACAGTCTGGTCCGAGTGATAGAATGAGAAAATGCTACAGAAATCGAGTGAGGAGTCAGAGAAATGAGGAAAACCTACCTGTTTGAGTCGTTTGATCTCTTGCTCCAGCTCGGCTTCGCGGGTGCGGGTCTGATACTCCTGCAGCCCTGCGCCGGGTGAGCGCCCTCTCTTTGCTTCGGCCTCCAACTTGTACAGCTGTAGGTGCTCGAGCTGTTTACGTAGGTCTTCAATTAGCTGTGGTAGAAACAGATCAAGAGACATCAGTTAGTTAAGTCATTAGGAATCGTATAAAATGGTGGGTAAAGGGCAAAAACAATTTGGGAACTTTTGACAAATGACAGTCATGCCGTGTAACTCTACACTGTATTGTAATATTTTGACACACAGGGTATTGTTTATTTTGTACATAGAGAAAGCAGTTCCACCTCCTGTGTGCACTCCTTCTCCTTATGGCTCTGGTGGCGCTCGTGGCTCAGCTTGTCACCCATCTTCCTGCGGGACTCCGTCTCATCCTTAAGTCTGTCAGACATGACTTCTGTCTCATCTTGCAGCTTCCTCTTCTCCTGGAAAATAAAAAAAAAAAACAAAAAAAACAAAGAAGTTGAGGAATGGAATTTATGAGAAAGATTACAGTGTGAGCCCAAGAAAGGAAAAACAAACCCGGAGATAAGTTTTATTGCTCTCACCTCCTCTAGTCGCTCGATGTTTGCTCGTAGACAAGGAACACAGGACCGCAGCTCACTGTTCTCCTCATCCATTTGCTGCAGCCTGAGAAACAAGTGCAAGACATTCATATCAAAAAGCAACATTGCAACCACAAAGTAACAACTGCTATATCTGCACTGTTTGTTAATGGTTGACGATGTTGTACCATATAGACAGTTTATGTTCAGTGGCAGCTATGTGCCAGAAGGTGGCACTATTCCTCCAACAAACACTATGTCAACCACTAGCGTCACCATGAACAAATGTGTTTTTAATGTACCATTAAATCAAGTAAAATAAACACACCAAAAAGCACGACCTAAAAAGTCATCATGGAAATCACACTCGAGTTACAACGATCACAGAGTCCAGTATCAAAAACATCTGAATGTCTGATGACAAGTTAAATAAACCAGGTGGCATGGACAAATCTTATTCACATTATAAAGCAATCTGTTGTACAGTAAATATATTTATAGATAAGATATTCTAAAAACAGCCAGGTCTTTCCTCATGTGCTCACCTGGCCTGCAGGTTTTCCAGCTCCAGCCCCCTCTCCCTCTCCAGCTTGCTCAGGGCCTCCTTGTGGCGGCGGGTCTCTTGCTGTAGTTGCTCGTCAGCATGGAGCTCCTGCTCCTTCAGTTGCTCCTCCAGGGCATTTGCCCGGTGCACCAGCTGAAGGTTCTCCTGGCGCAGCCGAGCGTGCTGCTCCCCCGAGGCCTCCGACTCCTTCTCCAGCTCCGCCACTCGACGCTCAAGGAGGAGCACCTGGGAAAAGTAAACCCTTCATGGTTAGCAAAGCAAAATTTGAAATGTATTGTTAAGTGTAATCAACTATGATGTGTTGCAGTACTGACGTATCTGTCTAATTGCCAATATGAAAAGTTTCTCCTTCCTTTAATAGCTACTTCAAAAGGTGAAAACTGACAGCTCAGACGTATGAATGTGTGTAACCAGAGGGCTGCAGAGGCAGGTGTGTTTATTTTTACTATGTCACCTTGTCTGTGATGTCATTGTCAGCGAGCTCCAGGATGTCCCGCGTTAAGTCGCTCATGGTGTCCAGAGTCATGGAGCTGTTCTGGAGGAGATGTCTGCACGTGGAGAGGAAAGAAAAAAAACAACGTAACTCCCAGGAGCCAGTTGACATTTGATAAAGTGTCATTTTCTCATGCCAAACACAACTATCTATTACAATCATACTAGAAATACGAGACCTTGCTTACTGAAATCAGAGCAACTATTTTGCTTACCTTGCTACTTTCTTGCTGGACAGCCTCTTACCAGCGCTGGATAGGGAGACAGAACAACAGGAAAAATGGTCAGGAAGAGAAAAAGGATAGAGGAAAGAGATACCATCTTCTGATGGTCCTCTTATCCACCTCCAGTCCTTCTCTTTGACAGCAGAAGAGCCCCATTAAGGAATCAAGGGGCATGATGGGGTCTTATTACTTTGCTAGTAAATCACTAGATTTTACACAAAACTTCTAGAAAATATTCACACATCACAGCAATCTAACACAAGCACAGCAGCGTTATAAAGCTATACAAATTCTGATCTAGGATTGGTTTTGCTTAACAGACCTGTAACAAATTGCATTATAGAAACTTACAAAACTATATGGCAATTCGAAGTTTTATAGATTTCTAAATTCTTTAAAGTTAGTCATCTTATGTTCTGCAGTTACACAGTTAGTAAAGAGAGGAAATAGGATTTGAGAGTCACTAAGTTTCTGTAATACAGCTACTGGTCAGTAATCCTGGATCAGCATGTTTGTTCTGATAAAAGCAGGTTCTTTGAAAAGCCTTACTCCACTACCAGCTGGCATTTTGCAACAACTCAAATGAAGCATGAAGGTAATGGAATACACACCACTCACCTGTGATACCCAGGATTATTATTTCATATCTCTACAACCTCATTCAAATTAACTAAACAAGTACAATCAATCAATCAATTAATGTGAAAAATGTTTATTATGCATGAGTGACAAATGATAATTTGCACAGATGGTAACAATGGGAAGGAACTGGCTGTGAAAAGTGCAACAAGGCCACTGAAGTGCGTTTTTCCATCAATAAATGCTAAATGCTAACATGACGAAACACACACCATGTTGTTGCTAGTCCAACACAGCATGCACACATCATGAGAACATGCGCGATACTGTATCTATTCAGCACTGCAAACACATTCACACAGCTTACAGTCGGAGTGGGTTGTGAATGATGTGTTACCTAGTCATCTCTAGGAAATTGAGGCGAGTGGAGAGGTCCTCGAGACGACTTATTTGTTTGTGACACTGGCTACAGAAAAAGTCCAGCGCCTCCTCCCTGAGGAAGCTCTGAAAGCAGTCAGGGAGAGGAGCAGGTGCACTGGAAAGAGGAAACAAGGAGGAAGAGGAGGAGGAAGTGGTGAGTGATGGACAAGAAGGAGGGACAGAGGGAGGGGAGTCGGGGTGTGGGGGAGTGCAGTGCACTGAGATGGCACAGGACACCTCTGAGGGTGCAGGAGGTGTTAGTGAAATCCACAGAAGAGTTTGAAAGAGTAAAGTTTGAGGGCTTCGGTGGGAGGGAGACGTGAAACAGACTGTGCAGTGTGGCCTTGATTTGTTTTTTGGATAGAAACAAAACATTCTGGGAGAAGGAATGTGTCGAACTCTCTTCAGTGAAAGATTTATTTTCCCCTGCTGCCAAACATTCTTCTCTATTCAACCTTGGTGTCTTTGCAGAGAAACCTTCAGACTTCTCACTACTTCTTTAAATAAATCAAAATGACACAAATTAATCACATGGTTGCTCATTTTATTGTTGGGAGTTTGTACCCTCTCCTCACATCACCTCTACCAGCTGATTGTTCATTCAGGAAGCGAGTCACGTCTGAATTATGCAACAAACTGGCACAGGTTCTTGTTAATGTAGGCAGAAACGCTGTGTTACATAGCAGACTTTGAATGAGTGTCACTTTATGGTCATATGCACTGTTGCCGTTTTCTACTGACAGCGTGAGGGATGACTTTGTTAAAAAATGCTGCAGTGATGTAGACAAAGTTCTGTAATATGTAGACTGATAAATAAGGGGGTGTGTGTAGGCAGCGCGGCTACATGCGCCAACAATGAGCAGGAATGGCTCCAAAACATGGTGACGCATTCACACTGAGTGGGTGAAGTTTGTGGGATGCGGTTATTTTTTGTGTGTGTGTGTGTGTGTGTGTGTGTGTGTGTGTGTGTGTGTGTGTGTGTGTTTTTTTTTTCACCCTGACAAGCAGGCAGATCTGTGCTCAACTTGTATGTGATGTAGTTTTTCACAAAGAGTTTTTCTAATATAAAAATATAACTTAAAATGATATTATATAAAATTACATAATAATAATTTCATTAATTTATAATTTAAGGATTCTCCCCTTATTATCTTCTTAGATTTATCCTATTTACTTGAATGTATCCTTTACATTGCGCTATGAAGACAATTTTCAAAATGAGGATCATTCAAGTTAATATCCAAACATCATGTTATATATAATCACGTAGTTTTTTTGCTATGTTAGCCTACCTGTTATTATAACAATTACTCCTACAAAACAGTAGGAATAAACAGAGAGGCTGTGCTTCAATGATCAGCTTATTTCCATATTGTCAATGGGATAAAAAAAAAGAAAAAAAAAGACTGGGCAGTTAACTGTTAAGAGCTTCCTGGCAAAGCAAATTACGGAAATATCACCCAAGTGGGAATTACGCATTATCCAGCTTAGAGTCTCTGATGAAAACAGAGGAGGACGGAGGAAAGAGATGACTGGGAAAAGGCTACAGCAGGTGCTTCAACACAAATGAAGTGTGCCATAAAGAGGAGTGTATGTGTTGGCTGTATTACAGTGTTTGTCTTTACGTCAACCGCGTCAACCAGTGCCTGTGCTACTGCAGCCTAAAGGCAAAGCTTGTTATGTGTTTGAACTCAACGCAACAATACATCCACCTTCTGCCTGTCCCAGAACAGTTGGTAACAGACACCACCCTTAAGACTTAAACAGTTTAACTGAGTTTTCTCGTTAGCTGTTTTAGAGAAGAATTTATCCAAGTATCCGCATTTCCAATATTCTTTGCAACAGTGAGAGTAAGCCTGCCGGAATGAACTTTGTATTCGCTCCATTAATCTTGCCCTTCATCAGAAAAAGGAGGCAGACAGGGTTGTGAAGGACATCTCCAGATAGCTCTTATCAATGTTTGACCCCAGTGGCTTTGTTGAAAGAAAAAACATTTTCTCTGAAGAATGTGCATAGAGGCATTTGGGCCTCGACTAATGCAGCTGAGAATGTAACAGTGTCACACACCTCTTATCAGGAAGGGTTGATAAAAAAGAAAGTTATTTGACAGCCTGATGCAAATTGTATTAATATTCACGTCAGTTAAATAACCTTTGGGGTTTCTAATTTCATAGGAAGAATCAGGACTTTTTTGAAAATATAGAGCACAACGAATGTAAAATGTTTTGATACGTTTTGGTCAGAATTAGTCAAAACTCGACCCAGTGCAGCGAAGACGAGCTCGTACCTGGGAGACAGAAGTGAGGAGCCATTGACCTGCTCGAGGGGCTGCACGAGAGAGGAGTCGGCCTCCCCCTCCGTCCCCTCCACGCTGCTCTCCAGTAGCAACTCTGAGGTATTGCTTTCACCAAAGTCCTCAAAGTGCTCCTCCTCTCCACCGATGACCGTCACCAGGGAGTGGTTATGGAGCTCAGAGTTCAGGGAAAACCTGAGGGACACATAAGAATGGATTACTGTATTAGTGTGTGTGTTCACTTGTGTATATCGACAACAGTGTAGTTAACTTTAGGTCCTAGCCAAAAATAGAGGAAAATATGTCATGTTTAGATGGAATAAAAATGGACGACCAACCGGTTATAAACAGCCACATAACCATCCATTTAAGAAACCATAATTTCAGCCAAATCAAACAAGGCCCATCTTCCGACTCCAATCAAACAAAAAATATACACATGCAATAGTATTTCAGTAACAAGCTCTAAGCCTGGAAATGATTAGAGCCTACTGTAAATCCCACACAAGTATAATTAATCTTCCCCCCAGGAAGAACGGCAATCTGGACAAGTTCAACGATCACTTGTCTTCAAAGGTAATCTGTTAATTCACATTAATCCCGAAAGGCTGCTTTGGCAGAAACAAAATGTTTTGTGCCTCGTAGGTAATGCAAAACCACGATGGCAACACTTCAGACACGTCAGAGGAGCCTTCGTGGGGTCCGATGTGGGTCAGGCTTGATTGTGCTGCGAGAAGGAGCTGTGACTTCAGCTTTCATAACGGGCTGCTTATCTTACACAATGTGAATTTGATAGTGTTACAAGAGCTTAAACCCCTTGATGTTTGTTCAACAGGAAAGCTAGCCTTTTTCCTGTTGTCCAGCAGGATATGCTAGACGTCTTAAACATACACAGGACGAGGATGTCCAAATCAGCACAAACGTTTGCTTTCTCAGCACACGATGACAAAGCCCATTTTGCTTGTTTACAAAAAGAAAAAAGAAAAAAAAGGCATCCATCTGTCTAATTCAATGCTAAAACATCACCTCAATTTACAGTGTGAAAACCTGCTGTTGCACAAAAAATCTGTCAAACTCTCCAAACGACTCTGGCAACTATTCATCTCATTAAATCTGCCAACAACGCAGTTTCAGCTGCAGTAACACCCTGAACAAACATTCGGCTGAACCGCTTAAACGGTAGTACAACCATTTTTGAAGCCACTTACCCTTTACTCAGGTTCTTACTAGTTGGCCCCATATTGAGGTCCTTCACACAGAGGGATGGTGAAGAGAGGGACCGCATCTTTAAACGCCCTCCGCTGCCCTGGCGTGAAAGCCGTGGAGCAACTGGAGTTAAAACCCCAGACAACCAGAGTGGAATCCTGAAACTTCACAGGTTACACCGATTTAAAATAAAAACCAAGACTCTCCTGTTTGGAGAAAAAAAAGTGTCCGGCCTTTCAAAACGGCCACGTCTGTGGTCCTAATGAGCTGCCAATCTACAGTGCCACATGACTGATGGTGCATCGTCTGTGCAACCGAAAAGACTTGAGGCTGTACCAGAAAGGGTTGACTGAGTGAGTGGGTTAATCAGATTTGAGGCTAAGCAACGGCCAACAGACAGTCCTGCTGACCTTCCAAGGACCAAATGTGTGCAGGGACACAGGGGTAAAACAGAGGGGGGTGGGGGAGGCTAATCCTGTTAGATTCTTAATCCCCAGTCCAGTGCATATTCTCCAGCTCTGACTATGTCTTATCTGGCTGCAGGCTGCAGCTAGGGTTCAGTCGGTTAACCAAGCTGCTTTGCAAAAACTCAGTTTAGTTACTAGCCTTTTTGTTTCACTTACTCACAGTCAATGTTAAATAACAAACTGTTTTTGACTTGGAAAATGCCTTTAAAAAGTTTGGCAGTGAGAAACAATAAATTCACTCAGAGATATTCACTGGCATGATAAGTCACTGACAAATCAGGGTGGGTTTTCTTTTATTCTAGGAGGCGAGTCAGCAATGAGGTTACTTGTTTTTAGTAAACACACTGCTGAAGTGAGAGGATATAAAGGTCATAGAGTCATACAGCGTGAGTGTTGCCTTCCAGTCAGCAGTCAGATTTAGGGTGGCAATGGTATGAGTGAGCCGAAGGGAGAGAATCAGATTAGCCCATGCCAAAGAAAGGGGAAAAAAAGGAAAACAAAAAAAGAGCTAACTCAACACTTCCTGGAATTCAAGGCTCAATCATGGAATGGGAAGTCCAAACACATCCATGTCAGGCAGAGCACTCCAATCCGTCATCAAGCCGGAGAGACAGGTCACACAGTCAGCAAAGGTCTCACTGTTCTGCATTTCCTCCCTTGTGTTTGCCCTGAATACTATATCAACAAGACTCGTGCAGATACATGGGCCTCATCTGCAGCAGCTACTCGCCTTTAACAATAAGAAGAAGAAGAAATAAAGAAGCACATTTCTTTAACCCATCAAAATGAGAAAAATTGGGTACATGATCAGAGTCTGATCTAGACTCTAAAATATATAAAAAGTTCTATTCATCTTTCTTATCTGATGAAAATAATGGAGAGAGACAGTTTGTTACCGTCCTACTGGTCCAAAATGACTCACTACTATGCTCATCAATGATACATGTGACAAATACAGTATACTGTGGTACTACTTTGTCTTTTGCGCTGGAATTAAATTCCAGTGTCTAGAGTTCACTTTTCCAAAACAAAAGCAGTATGTTTTCAAGACTGAAGCTGTAATAAAATGATGATGGGATGATCCATCCATCCATCCATCCATCTTATCTGTTGACCCTTTGCACCCTAGTTATAAGTCAAAAACTACTGTTCACTCAATCCATAATCCTGTCTACACAGAGTAATTCAAACTGATCACAATATACATATACTGTCTTTATTTGAGTCAGTGCGGTTTAAAATCCAACACTTTACCAAATAGAGCCATGATTTCAATTCAGTTAATTATTGAAAAACCGACTCCAGTGTGTGACACAGAGTGACAGCTGTGTGTCAGTGGGAGACACCCATCACACCAGCTTATTCGCAACACAATTGGAATGCAGAGGTAGTCAGTAAAAAGGATGACCTTCCCTATTTTGACTACTTTAAGCAGGCAACACTGATGTCGACTCGGATAACTCGGCATTTTCCAGTGCAAACACAAAAAAGGATCGAAAAAACTTCAGTCCAAAGCGACCATAAGCCAAAGAACATAAGACAAATGAATATCGCTGTGACAAAAAGCCAGAACATACATTAAACACTGAAAATATTTCACTTACTGTAATCATCAACAGCTTATGCCATAACCTGAGAATTCAGAGAAGATGAGCAGCTCTCAGTCTCTTTTCAGCCCAAACAAACAATGAACCACCGAGACGTACTGCCATCGGTAAAGAATGGTGGAAGGACTTTGTGTTCAAGGTTTCTCATGCTTACACTGTTCACATTTCAAGTTATCTCTGAATGAGCTTTTCCTGTTCAGCCTCAAAGAAAACATCAACAGTGAAAGTCCCCGGTGACTATGGGAAATGTTACCTCAAACTGCCCGTGACAGCGCATGGTGTATGAGTACATGAGCGGCTACATTTAAAAAGGACAACTAAGGACAAAAATGAGGAGACCAAACACAAAATATTAGTAACATACTGTATGTCTGACTGACACACTGGTGTATTTAGAGGAATTCAAGACACTGGGTCAATAAAGTTGTGGCTGTCTATTGCTTCCGTTTAATCTGCCTGTCTGGTGACCCAAATAGAACCTGAGTGATCCAGCACTGGGCACACAAGACTTGTAAACCACGTGGTCTGTGTGAAAGGTCAGTGCAGGGCAACTCCAGGGCTAACCCTTAGCTGGAGATTTGACACACATTTACGGTAAATTCTGTAGCCAGCAGCAATTTCGAACAGCATTATGACGTTGATCTGGTTCTCATGACAAGTGGATTACAATTGATGATTCATGACAGAAGTCATTCAGGGTCACAAGCAGCTTTCTTATCACCAAATGCACGGCAGAGGAGACATATGTCCAGGAAATATGAGCACATTGGCCAAAATTGGCATTGTGTATATGGCTGAGTGTGAAATTTATACTGACCTATTTCCGCCATCTTCAGGGTCATGCAGCGTGGCCTCGATGCCGCTGTCTGTCTCCACATCCTCATGCATCTCAGGGGGTACGAGGGCCCCTGTGTCCTCATCAGTGAAGGTTTCACACTCACTGTATGTGCTCTCGGAGCCCAGGTATGCACTGTCGGTCACCTCATTTTGCTGCAGTAACAGAAACAGAACAAGAATAATCAAATCACAGATTACTTATCAAGCAGTAAATCAAGCAGTACAAATCCAAACTGATATGAATAATTCACCAAGGTAAAAGCAGGGCACGAATGTGAATATGGAACTTACTATATACACACACACTAGAGTGAATGCTGCATATACTGTATTTTCGGATTTATTTTCGGATTTAAATAATAGCATGGCTTTAGAAAACTTTGCTCCAATACAGCAATAATGATCAAACAAAGAAGTAGTATTCAACAAGCTTTTACCATCACTCTAAATTTATTTTGCATTTATGAGTAAAAAAAAAAAAAACCTATAGCTTGAATAAAGAGTGCAAAAAACAGCATCTATTACAAAGATGGTCTGTTTTGAATCTTCAGGTCTGGCCAGTTGGTAGTGATGCCAATTACACCATCAACCAAACAAAACACAGAGCATAAACAGACTTCAGAGATGCAGTCTGCTGTGATTCAGATGGCTGTTCCAAGGAAAACCTGCTGTATCAACACCTCTAAGCAACAAGTTCAGATAAAAACGTGCAAGCCTCAGGCTTTCCCAGCACTAAATACCAAATGCTAAACACAAAACCCACAGACTGACACATGCCAAAAAAGAACATCTGACGCTAGACACACACATAAAGCAGTAATGAAGAAAGGACAGGTGAGTCATGTCGTAAAAGCAGAACATACCATTATAAATGAAGCGTCAGGAGACGCAGGGCCCAGAGGGCTATCCACCATGCCCAGGACCATTCTCTCTGTCCAGTCTCACTGACAGGAAAGCTGGCCTGCCATGAGAGCCTCCTAATAACTCCTACTAACGCTTCCTCACCGTCACTCTCAGAGAGAGTGAGAGAGAGTATGTTGGAAAAATGGAAAATACTGTAACACCTCGTTCAGCTCTGCTGGGTGGTCAGAGGGGTGGAGACAGAGACAAAGTCCAAAGAGTAACAGAAGTCAGCTGTAGTGCTCAATCAACTACTACCAGCTTTCAGCCCGAGTTAAAACAGCACACGATCAGCTGAATAACTGTTTAATCTTTGCTGGCTCCCGGGAGCTTCACTTCCCGGCCCAGTGTGACAGTATAAATCATTAAGCCATGTTCTACATGTCTCAGGCAGCACAGTGAATGAGGGCCATACTGTACATCACAACAACCTGCCATAACGATATGACCGTGTGCCAATAGAAAACTAACATGCTGTTAAGCTGTAAAACTCGTAGAATGTGAGCCAATACCAACAATTACAGAGACATAAGTTATAACAAATGGAAAGGCCACTATTACTGCCGTTATGTTTCTATTTATGAATTCAAATGTGAGATGGAAATGTGAAAGTTAGCAATGGTAGAAAATATTTAGTAAGGGAAAAATGGGGTGGATGGGGCATTGCTTTTCTCTCATTCCCAGCCTCAGCTCAACAGCCTTACCTTGCCTGTTTTGAAAGCAAACAGGGCTAGAACAGCACAGCCATTGAGAGAGAGGAACCTTTTTTTGCCAGAAACTCAAGGGAAAAACAAGGCAATGGACGCAGGTGTGGCGACTACTTCAAACATACAGAAACTTCCCCAAAACTCTGCTTACGGGTTCCAGTAAACAGCAACTAGAATATTTTGTGTAGAAAATACTTTATATATAAATAACAGCGTCATGCTTCGGACTGGCATCTAATGTTCCTTCAGTTTTTTCTTGTGGCCATTTTCTGATCAATTTGTTTTCGTTCATTTGTTTCCAGCTTAATTGCACATGAGAGAAAACACTGAAATACACGTAATATTTCAATGAAAAAGCTTATAATTGTAAGAACCAAACTGCATTGCAAAAACTGTACAAAGATCAAGAAGCTTAGCAGTTTGCAAATAGTCATATGTAAGCAAACATTATATAAATTAGACCTTAACTTATAAATAAATAAATTACCCTGGACAGACGCTCATTTGTATTTGAACATTAATATTAGTCTAACATCTAAAGCAACTCAGCTATTTACATCAGGTCTTTGAGCTGTATCACACATCATTTAAGCATCATTAGAACACACAGAAGAGGAAGATCTATTTCTTGATTAACTCATTTGGACAAACGCGATATAATATACAGACCATTTAACATCTACAGTAAATCCAATTATCTAAATTTCACCCTCAACTTGATGGTGCTCCATCAATTATAATATATGAATGGTCTGTTGTAACAAGGCCGGCCTTCATGTGCTGTATGAATTATCAACTTATGCAACCAGTAAAATGAGTTGAAGTGGTGGGAATCCATTTGCACTCTTGACTTAAGTACATGGGCCTGCACTTCTACACTATACCAATAGAGGGGGCTAAGGCTGTGCAATATACAGCACTAAAACAACAGCCGCAGGGCTACAGTGCTTGATGTGCACACAATAGCAGAAACATTTCAATTTTGCAGAGGCCAGCAACAATGATGGTTAAATATACAAGTTGCGTGCACAAGAGGAGACAGGAATTCCACATATGCTTACCACAACTGTAAAAACACAAGGCTACACACATGTAAAAACTCCAGCACATTCCAGCTAATCCAATATTTGTCAAAGAATACTCAAAAGCCTAGCCTGCCAGATGCTATTTAGTGTCAGCCAAACCAGGGTGTTCAGTCTGTGGAACGTTCACAGAGTGGTAATGATAGCTCTGCAAGCCACTCCGTGAATTACAGTGGGACGAGTGAGAGTGCACGGGGAGGTCAGCATGTGACCTTCACACTGTCCTGTTGTGTGCAACAGTGGGAACTGAGGCCACAACAACTGGGCCACATGCACAACTAGAGAGAGGCTAAGACTCAAGAGCTTTGCCTCACCTCATCGTATTCCTCTGGACAGCCCACAGCTCCATCCCCTGGGCTGTAGTTTACGTTGTAGAGTTGTGGCTCTGGACCTGCAGTTATGAGAGGAAGAAGACTGGTTTAATGTGTGCAGAATAAACACATAAAGTCAAACAGCAGAGGAGGCTCAACAAACACAAGACGGGTGTGTATTGTACCAATGTCCATGAGCAAACAGCCATGACGCGGAGAGAAGAGAGGAAGGTGACAGCAGGTATATGAAACAACAGAAGTCGATGGGGAAACTAAAGAAAATGCTGTAAACGGTAAAATATTCAGTATCACGATCCTCTTCAAGTGTGGAGGCAAATTCTTACAGAGATTAGTTTTACACTTACTTATGCAACATGATAAAAAGCTAATAGTTAAAAATGCATGCTTGAAAATTCATATGCATTTTTCATCATCAAATATGCATTTGTGTTGTCAACAAGTACAAATTATGCAATTAAATTTTCAGGATCCAGTGGGCATTTTTTTTTTCTGAAATACACTAAATGATCATGAGACAGCAATCTAGGATATATCCTAAATCAAGATTAAGTAAATTTTCTTTTAAATAATATTCATTTTAATGTCTGCCAAACACATCTTCTTCATCCCGACTGAAACTCGAATTTAATTGAAATCTAATGTCATAATCTAATAATTATTGAATGTTTTATATATTGACTTAAAATAGATTACCATGTTTTTGTGTTATTTCTAATTTAGATGTAAGATTTAGATTAAGATTATTTGCTTTAAAAAAAAAAAAAAAAACAACTCCAATTTCAATTGGATTATTTAATTCAAAATTCAAAAATTCAAAAAGGAAAAACATTTTTGGAACTGTATTTCATTTTTTTTTTTTTTTTTTTTTAGACATTAAAAAGCATTGCTGTCATATTTGTTGTTTTTTTTTCCAAACAAATAAATGTGACTCCATTAACATGCTGAGTGTAAATACCAATGTTTGACAAACTGATATCTATGTGTTTACTCAGGTATCTAATCAGCACATTCAAGACTCTGTGTCCTTGCTGTCGTGCCATTGTATATTTACAGTCAGCAAGCTCAACATGATGTGACAGTAAACATTATGTAACTTTTACACTCTACATTACAAGGGCTATAGCATGTAATGTTAGATATGGGCAAAATAAAACAATAAAAAAAGGACAAGAAGTAACCCATATGCAATTTAAATGTGTCAATACAGGCCTCTGTTGAAAGGTCCTGCAGAAAAGTGGTGTAACCTGAGACAGACCAACAAGATGGAGTCCCATCAACCACTATGGCTCCTGTATCTAGTAAACAGAGCTGTGAATAGCACCCTACTGAGAGAACAGAACACAAACAGTGTTCTCAAAAGCTGCCAGTAGACCCAAGGGTTTTTGTTCCCCTTGGTCTTATTCAACCCGTTGCTCTTCGAGATTCGTACACATCGCAGCCCATTTAAGTGAAATGAGTGCGTGCCGAATGGAGCTGTGTGAGAGAAGCTAGCCTCTGTTTCAGCGACACACCGGCAGTCTCCTGGCATAATCTCAAAATATCAGACACAGATATTTTCTAGACCAACTTTTTTTTTGTTCCAGACATGCCAGAGCCACTACAGGGGACCAGGCATTTCCATAGCTGGCAGGCCCGTCTTTATTAAAAGGCACCCTTTCCACGAACGAATGCTGCCAAAATGAACAAAATGAAGGTGGAGTGCAGTGAAGACATTCATTTACGGTCTGTGAAGCCAATTACTTCAGATTGTCTAAGCTGTGAAATAGCCCTCACATTAAGAATTGTGGCATTATACAACATGTATAAAAGCATAGCTTCTTTGACAGACTTGTCCAGTACGTATGTGGAATAACTGTGTTTTATCAATCTGACAACACACTGTTGCAACTAGTGACCAGAAGGCGAGAAACAGAGAAGACAGGGCAGAAAGAGAGGAGAGTAAATAATTTAGGTGAATAGGACTCTGTCCAAACCCCATCTCTCTGCCACTCCTGCTCTAAAAACTCACCAATCAGCCCATGTGTCTGAGCATCTCGTGCTTTCCAGTGCATGACTTATTAATGGTCTGAGTAACCAGAGCTGTGCAACCCAGAAAGCCTTGGGAAAGAGTTCCACAAATCAATACGCAGGGTGGATCAAGGCAAACAGCGCACTACTGCTGTGACATCATCACAACCTGTACAGTATGTCAACACAGCGTGTACTGTAAACTGCCGATACATCGTGTACATTTCACTAATTATTGTGACCATGGAAAATAGTTCAAATTTAGAGGCAATTCAATATTTGGATCAGATTGACAACTGTGGTTAGGCCTGAGAAACCTGGTGCTATAACTGTCAAGGCAAGAGCACTTAAAGAAGCAAATACAGTATATGACTCCTCGCAACTTACAGTAGTTTTCAACATAAAGTGGAACAGGAGGGCACCAAAATGGTTAAAGAAAGAATAACAGCATTTTGAGTCCAGTTACAAAGAATTTGGGTCAGTCTTCTGCCGTTCCTTTCAAAATCCCTCAACTCGGCTGAACGATGGATGTGAACATACTGTGTTGATAACAATATTTGGCACCATGGGGAATGCAGAGCGATGGGGCCAGATGCTGGAGACTAAATGTAGGTGCAAGAATCTGCTATTGAGGCACTCTTTACAGCAGAACTAGGTAAACGACTGGTGAACGTTTTTACAAATGGAATTCTACATTTACATATAAAAACTTCAGTACTTACACCTTAGATTTTAGCATGCATCACATTTATTGCACACGGCACAAGCAAGACATATTATGTCCAAATATTTTTAATAGGTAGGCTTCACAAATCATTAAATCTGTTATCTCCAGCGTCTTAGAAAAGAAGTTGATTGAGTCCAAAAAAGGTGACACTTAAAAGGGAAAAATAATAAATGAGGTGGCACATGACATACCAAGTCTAGAAAAATATGTAATTTCAACAACTGTGGACACGTACAAAGTTTTAAATAAGTAAATCTGATGACTCACCTCCATTGCTAATTGCAGAGATTCCACGGTGGAAGTCTTCAAAGCTGATCACTCCCAGGCCACTGGGATCCAAAAACTTGGTCAGATCCTTCACCTGAAAGATAAAAGTACCACAACCTTCAAATCTAATTTCATCTTGGCAATAGAAAAAAAACCCTTCTACCATAACCCTATCATTTGGGTTGCCTTGATGACGTAATACATGATGTAAGGGGCAAGTTTTCCAGGGCAAATGACTTTGCTGCAATGTTTGATTACTGACTTCAGTGGAGAAGCAAAACACAGACAAAAGAACAAAGCAGGACTTTATCTGAACTTAAAATACACAAAACTACTACCTATTTCCTAAGTTCATTCATATGACAGTTCAACTACAGAATTACATCAACTTTTTTACAGGAGCAAACAGCCACCAATAAAACACTTCTGACCTCCAGAGGAAAAGCAGTTTTTTCAGATGTCAACTGTTGACATGCAATAGTGGGTTTACAAGGACGCAGGGCACTGTCTTTATACTTTCTGTATATCATAAGAAAACAAAAAGGGAAAAATAAGAAAGAAAAATGTTACTGAGAGGTTTTGTGACTCGAATACCATTTTTTTTTTTTTTTTTGCTCTAAACTTGAATTCATGTACACTCATAATGTAAAGCAATATATCGCTTTTTCTGCAAAGACATGCTGCTGCACTCAAGTGTTAAATGGGTTACGTAAGTGCACCTACATACTGTATGCTCCTACAGTCAGTTACCTGGCAACAAGAGAAAGTGTGCCTCAGTAACCATAGGACCTCGGAGGATTAAAAAAAACAAAAAACAACAGTGAACCTCGGATCAACAATTTCTCAAGATTGAAAATTGACTTCTAGTGTATGTGAAATTAAATGTAATCTGATCTGTACTGAGAGAACCTTCACCTGTACGAATTCCCTGGCACATTGTACTTGTTAATGATTACTATCTAGTCAGCTGGCTCTCTAAGACCTAAACCTTGAACTAGATATGGGCCTATATCTGCAGAATTATTGGTGGCGCCGAGCAATCAAAATCTTTTTACACAAATAATAGACTAAGTCAAATGTCGTCCATCACAAAATTACTAACCCATTATTACAGCATAATTTCAGGCGTGTATCACTGACAAAATTAGCTGGGAGGGAGCGTGAGAGTATGTCGGGTGTGGTTTCTGTGGTTTCGGCTCACTTATTCCTTGAGAAAGGAAGCACACAATGTGAACATGGTCATTTCACCAAGACTTTCGTTCTGTGTGCAGCCTCTCACTTCCACACTTTTTATATCGGTTACACAGAAGAAGAAAAAACAAGTTGATCTTCTTAGCAACGCTGAGCTGCGACTCAGGAGGCTGAGAGGGCTGAAACTCCTAATAAACTGACTCTGACAACCCCTGTGGCTTATGATCTGGGTTCGGTGAATTCAACCCAGCTGTATTTAGAGAGGAGTGCCTGTTCTCGCTGAATGGTGGTTAGTACTGCAGTGTTAAGTTTAGCATGTGGAATCAAGGTACATCCCACTCCCATCTCTGCTTTGGTAAAACCTTCCCATGCAGTAGATTTGCTATATACTCTAAGCTGAAGAAGGGCCTAACCCTAACCCTTGAAGAGGCAGGGTCCTTCAAAAGATTTAACTTGTTAAAAGGAATCTGTGGGTGTGTCGTTTAAATAAAAGTCTTCAGTTTACCGTTTCACTATGGAACATCATGGGTCACAGGAAATGATTTTGTTCCATGCAGCCATTCAGAAACAGCTCTGCTGAGTGAGGTGAGAAAACTGAGGTGTGACTGGGGAATATATGGGTGTCTGTGGTCCAGATGACATTTTTACTTAACAGTTACAATAAGCAGTGAATTAGTTTTGTTATTGCTTCTACAGTAAAAAAAAAAAAAAAAACTGACAGTACAACTAACCACCTATAAAAGACTTTGACAGCCAAAGCAACCAGAGCAGTATAAATCCACTATTCTGCAGAAGCTATCCATGGCCTATATCTGAGTTGTTCAGTCTGTACAGCAGTGCCAGGCCCCCCAGGTCTTGTGAGCAGAGCCTGTTGGCTATTCCTAGGTCTAACCTAAAAACCATAGGTGACTTTGATTTCAGTTCAGTTGTTATTTGGCCCCCAAGACCCTGGGAAAGCCTCTGCACAGCTGTTCAACTGGAAAACTGTCCCCATTTTAGCAAATTACTCAACAACTATTTATCAAAATACTTATATTCTAGTATTTGTCTCGTTGTTTTTGTCACTCTTTGCTTTTCTAGCCATTTAACACTTAATTCAAAATGTTAGTCTTTGTTTTTGAAAATGTAATTCACAGTATTATCAGTAATACTGTATTATGTAATATTGCGCACCTAACAAGCACAGCCCTGAGAGACAGTGGTAAGGCCGAGATAAAAACTAAATTCAAATGCATCTCTGTCAGTTCCACTGCTTAGCGGGGCAGTGAAGGCACTGTGGTTTTTCTGTTTCCTCTATTTGTGTCTAATCAGTGCCGGGGCACGCCTGACCGCCTCCACACAGACCACTGTTGTGCATAACCCCATGGAGAAGAATACCCTTTGGTGAGAGTCTTGCCTGGAGGGGATTTCACAATAGTTCCGAAACAAAACTTTGATAACCATGATCATAAGCCTAGTGGGTTGGCAAAAGCGAACAGGAAAAAAAAAAAAAAAGGCAGAATGATCTTTGAATATAAAACATTAAAACACATGCACACTAAAGTGAACTCAAGAGAGGGGACGTTTCAGGGCATGGGACATTCCATTGTGGATTAGAGGGGCAGTACATAAAAGCAGCGGGTGAGGGGTGGGAGGCTGGCTAAACCAGGGTTGGGAGTGACGACTGTCAAGGGAGACCTGACCACAATGCAGTTCAGTATAGCTTTTGTGAATCAGGGTCAAAACCAGATGTGGTTGGAAAGAGCTTTTCAATGACTAAATTCACAGATTTGGTGCATGCCTGCAGCACTTTTCACTTTTGAGAGCAATTTTTTTCACTGTTATTCATCAAAACGTCTTACAGAGTAGTACCTGCACAGATAGCAGCAGGTCAGTATTAACTGCTCATAGTGTTCCTAACATTGTTAAGAATTATCCCTCAACTACATTAAAAGAGAGGGTTTCATGACAATGATTTGACATCTGTACTACAGGCTACAAATCAACCTTCAATTAGTAAATCTGTTTCATAATTGACAAATGCTTCAGAGAAAAAGTGGTAGAGTCAGTACTTGTGAATTAATATAATGAAAGAGGAAGATATGAATTAACTCGGATGGGTGAGGATGTGTCTTGTTTCTCCAACAGAGTTCACTCTTTGAAATAAGTTCAACTATTCTTCTTTAAGATTCTACATTATATGATTCTCATATTCAAACAACACACAATGCATTATGTGTGTGTATGCACATGGTCACTATCATATCCTGGAATAATTCTGGAGCAAACATTTGCATGCTTAGCATACAAGCACCAGCTGAACATCCATGCAAATACCTCATGAATACCTTCCTGCTGTCTGTAACAGACTGCTGGGACATTTGCAAAGAGGTGCATATGTAAGGCCTGCTCCTATAGCCCTCAACCAAACTGATAATATAAACAATAACACAAAGGGGAAGGCTTGGCAGAGAGAATACAAAGATCGATCTGTGAGGCTTGTAGACACAATAAAAAATTAATAACTATATCAAATATTGTTTAATGCACTCTGAAATAATTCCTGCTAATAAACCTCCATATGACACCCTGAGCTTAGCCCTAAACCCCATTTGTTTACATCCCTACTGGCAATGTGTTATTTATGAATGTCCTTTTGAATCAGTATATTCTTAACCACACTGCTAAAATACATGCGTTTCCATCATGGTCCACAGTAAAATTTCACTAATCAGAGTCACTCAGGCGCGGCGCTTATTCAAACCACTTTTATCTCCAGATGACTGAAACACAAGGACATGTCAGGGTAAAGCTTATCCAAATATGAAAAGCACATTAGCACATGTATTCCAAACTGATATGAGAAGAGAGAAGCATTTTTCTACCTCAGCAAAGAAACAATCATAATGTGTGTTTGTGTGTGAGCCTTGTTAGATCAGACCTGGTTTTCCCACTGATCCTTGAGTTCAGTTAATGGATGCCAAATCCACTTAAAGGTTACAGGCATTATATAACATTCCAAAAAATTCTGAAGATAAGTCTGTCTGCTGCCTGCTTACTTATTATAAATGAAAAAAGGCAAAACATGCCAGAGCCTCTGTCTGTCTCTGATCATGGAAGGACAGAAATCTAAGGGGAGTTTCCTGTAATGGCACATATTGGCGCCTGCAGATATCTGATAGCTAAACACAAATAAAGACGCAAAAGTAATCAATCTGAACAATCTGGTTAGCAGTCGAAGGAAACCATCAGGAAGCTGAGATCCAAAGGAAGTGGTTGTAATATTGGTTCCAGGGAAGAGAAGTCCACCAGAAACTAAAGATTATGGAATAACAGTAAAAGCAGACCACACCTATGAAATAAAATCACCTACCAGTGTCATGTAAATGTATCACCTTTAGCGCCGCCTGGTCACACAACAGGTGGAATTGATTTACATTAGACTAACATGACAAAAGCCCGCTTTGTCCCTCAAAACAAGGTCATGGGCAGTTGGTGGACAGCACCAAAACCATGAAGTCCCTCTGACTCAGGAAAATACATTTTACTCTTAATCCTTCACAATTCCCTGCCTGGGGAGCCACAGATATCTACGGCTAGACACGGGACAGATCAGGGGCAATAGAGGCGCTTTGAACTGGGAGAGAAGGGATTAAAAAGCATTAGTGAGCCAGCACCACGCTCTGTGTGTGGAGTACCCACGCTCACCCAAAGGCCATGTTCAAAGTTCATCAAAAATAGTTTAAATTAAGCTGGTTAATATTTTTAAATTCATTATGTTGCCTGAATCTACCTAATACCAACATTTTAAAACTACAAGGGACATATTTTAAACATGGATTATAAATGTTGTAAGTGACAAGATTAATATCATAAACAAAAAAAGTCATCATGAGTTGAAAAGGATATCTAACACATGCTCGGTGGGGCACTCCAAATGGTGTGATCACTTACTGAAGCTCAGTGCGATTCCTGTAAACAGTTAAACAAGCATACAAAGAAGCACGTCTGACAGGAAAAGAAACTGAGGTAATTTTTTACTCAGGGGCGTGTGAGGTCTGTGCCAAATTGAATTTAACTTTCGGTGAGACCACCTGAACCTACAGAAGATTTAAGTTTAGGTTTCAAGTTTTTTTTTTTTTTTTTTTTTTTTTTTTTTTTTTAGGAATGGTTTGTTGTCTCTTGACCTGTAACTTACTAACTTATCTGGCAAAAGTAAAGTTAAAAACCTGTTGCAAAGGGTGACATACAACAAATGGGTGAGTGTCATGGGTGTAGTGAGAATCATCAACCATTTCACATGAGATTATCCCCAAACCACGGGATATGCAAATGGGAAGATGAGTGCTTGTCATTTGACATATGGAGGAGTTCCAGGCCTGACAGAATTCATTACAGCCAATATGCTCGACAGACTTATCTCGATGATAACCCAAATCCTCGCTCTTGAATACTCACCAAATATAGACGACAAACTAATCCAGCCATGGTTTTAACAATATGCAGCAGCATTAGCCAAATCTATTACACTGAATGTTGAGAGTTGCTTTGTGGGGAACACAACAGCACCCAAGCACGGGTCATGTTACCTCTGCTTCATTATATGTAAGGGGCAACATAAACCTGGTGTACTTCATAAAAACATTTTAACTCATATTTGATGTCATATCAATGATACCCACCACAGTACTAATCTCTATATGTAAATTTTGGTTTGACAGAACTATCATTCAAAATGACTAAACTTGGCATTTACTGACTAACAACAAAATAGATTTGGATCTTAAACCACTTGAAACACTGTAAAAGCGACATCAGCCAGATGAATTTCATTTGACTGCATGAAGCAGACTCTTTGCAGGAAGCTCTCCGAGGTGCAGCAGGAAAATCAATAATAAATCATTTACGTATATGGAAGTTTATATGGTTTTACAAAGAACTGCACTCAGCATGCATTACCCAGTAGCTGCCAGCTTAGGGGGGGGGGGGCAATCAACAGAAAAACAAGGGATCTTACCTGATCAGCCCCATAGGCAGCAGCAAACTCCATAAACTCCTCAATCCGAACAAAGCCATCTCCATCTTGGTCTAAAGCGTCGAATACAGCTTTTAGTGGGGAGACATCTTCCTCTCTTGTGCTCACAGCTGAAACCATTGGCAGTGAGTCATCTACCACCATCTTAGAGAGGGAAATTGTCTCCACAGTTTGCTCACTAGTCCATCCAGCCTCAGGAGAAGAAGTGTTCAAGTCCTGAACTGAAAAATCAAAGGGGGCTACTTCATGACAATCTGATCGTTCCAGCTGGTTAGTGTCTATCACCTTCTCCTCTTCCCTCTGTTCAGTTGTTGGATCTGGAACACTTCCACCCTGCACACCCTCCTGTGGTTTCAAATCCCATGTTTCCTCATCATGGACCTCATCAGCAGTCAAGCACAGATCCAAAGCCATTGCCTCATTCCCCTGATTTTTGGCTTCAGAACAAATTTTGTCTTCCATCAAATCCTTAGACACATTCTCCACAGAATAACTCTCACTGGTGAAATCCCCCTCAATGAAGGCATCTTCAGCCAGAGGCACTGTCAGTGATGAAGGTTCAGCTGACAAACTCAGAGCAAATGAGTCATTCTCACCTTGTTGCTCTGAAGTCAGATTTCTAATTACAGCAGCTCCTGCATGTTCCACCTCTGACTCCTCTGTTGATAAATGTGACAGCGCACCTGTGCAGATAACAGAGGCAGGACTGGCTGGGCACAGGCTCAGACTGCTGTCACAATCTGGAACCTTTAAATCCAACAAAGGCACAGATCCTTCAAAACACTCCAGTGGCGTGCTGACATGGTTTTGTGAGAAGCAGTTCTCAGGCAATCCTTCCAGGGTAGTGCTACTGGTTACAGGCAGATCAGTCACTTGATCAGGGAATAAACCTTTGTCTCCAGTTTCAGGTGACAAAGTCTCCCTGCTCTGTGAGGGAGGGAGATCCGCCTGCTCCTCTTGTGACAGGTCTACCAGCTCCTCACTGACACCCTGTGGGTTGAACTCACCTGAAGACTCTGGGGGGAGACAAGGGGTGTCATTTGAGAGATCTACCAACATAAATGGATCCCTTATGTTGGCCTCGGAATTCCTTGTGGAAATCTTTGATGGAGAGACAGGTACACTGAGGCTTATTAGTTCAGCCTGACTACTGAGGCCATTTGAGCCCTCAAGAAGGGCCTCCTGTGTCACATTCAGTTCCTCACAGGCAAAGTTTTTTCCAACCACATCAGTGAGGTTGGGAGGAAATAGCCATGATAAAGTACAGTCACTGATTTCATCAGGTCCCTCAGTTTTTTCTGTGTAAGACAATTCCTCTAGATGAGTACGATGGAGAGAGGTTTTGCAGTTTATGGATTGATTGGCCTCAAATTGCACATCTCCACAAGAAAAATCAGAGATATTTATGAGGTTGTCCAACTCTACCGGCTTGTCCTGGAAAACCTTTTCTTCTTCACTTTGTTGGGATGTTTGATCCTGGTCACCGTCTCTGAAATCCAAACCTGTTTGGCCACTCATGTTTTGACAAAGCACACCTCCATTGTCTGAATCCAGTGTGTGAAATCCACGAGGAAATGGCTGGTCTGACTCCCACTGTGTGCGCCCCAAAGGGCCAGACAGAACTGTCGGTTCCATTTATATTGGCTGTGTCCCTTCGCAAACTTGTGAAAGCTGCTGACGTCTTATCTCACTGCTGTCGTCAAGATCCAGTTCTTCAATTTTAATGCCATGTTTTTAAATGGCCCCACACTTTCTCAGTGAAATCTTTAAATAAATGTGTGGAATTCCTACACGCATTGTCTAGCTCTGACATTTAAAAGATGCTGGTAGTTATTGTGATTTTATAAATAACTGCATAAAGGTAAATCAAAATTGATCATTTTAAGAGAGTCGGTCGGTTACAGAAACGATGTCAGGCAGGTTACAGAGTAACAAATTGCTGTATTTGTTGTTTTCTGCTTCAGTGGTTGCCGTCCACACCTCGAAAACAATGTTACCTAAACTCAAAAGTCATATTAATTTCTTAGCTTTAGCAGATATAATACTGATGCAAGTGTGTTTTGACTCACTATGTCCCTCTCTGTCATGGCAGACCCGCTCCTGGTTGTTGCCAAATGTTCCAGCTTCAGCACATCCAACGTCAACATGCTTCACTTCGGCCTGAAAGCTAATAAATCACCGAAATAAAGTCTCAGAGCTCAACTGCCAAACACTACTGACAGCATCATTGGCAACGAGACCGTTTGAAACAGCATAAATTAAAGCGTTAAGTCACCAGTGTTTGTCAACATTAGCTTTCTTAGCCGATTATCTGATTTTATCCATCGCAAGCTAATTTGCCGAGGAGCACACAGTGCGGCGAGGAAACGATGTGACCAGCGCTACTCAAACATGAATTAACCTCGAGCTGTACCGTTCATTTTAAATCTCTCATTACAAGGCGGTTTACTACATATATCGCCGACTGTCTTTCCTCAAATGAATTTATGCTAGCAACTAACATTAACTCCTCCTTCGAGCATCCCACTTCTTCCGTGCCATTGGCCAGGAATGCTGCTAACTGACTAGCTAGCGAAATTAGCCTATTAGCTAGCTAACAAGCCCAACGGTCCACCCCCCCACCCCCAACCCCTCTCAGTGAAATTAAACCAAATGTCTCAGCTTCAATATTCCACGGTTCAAGAGGTAGCTGCGGGAATTGCCGCCTCTGTTATAGTCCAATATTATGTCTTCACTTCGATTCCGTTTTCCAGCAGCAATCCACCTGTGTCAGTCACAAGACAGGCCAGACGAGTGACGAGACGAGACCCCGAATTCCTTTATTATTCTCGTCTCAAAACACACATCTGTCCCAGCGGCTCTGGTCGAAACCCACAAGGAAACGAAAAGGGGTATTAAATTAGACGAATAAGCTCCATCATGTAGCGGTCAGTCTACCGATGTTGATCACAGACACCGAAAGCTCTCGCATCAGCATCAGCAGTGTCCCATCCTCCTCCGCCGCCTCCTCCTCCTCCAGCCGCATACACACCACTGACGTTTCACGCAAGCGTACAAAATACCCCGCAGTATCATTGGTTTTATGGCAGCTACCAGCTATCACCTTATGATTTGTGTTTATGCACAAGGCTCGTGGCCAATATACAAAACACTCACCTGCGCACATACGTCAAATAATGACAGTATTTGAAACAGCCGGAGGTCAAAGTTCGGGGTCAGTGTAGTGAGCAGAACCAACTAACAGGGTTTGTTTTGCTCAATGGCATTTCATTCGGTGGATGTGGTCTGTGAAGCCGCCAGGTCCACCGGTTAAACGGTTGTTTCTTTAAGCTCTAATAACTCCTGACATAACATATAAACCAATATGATATTGTTGGACAACTCATGTGGACACAGGAGATTCATCATTTTGAGAAAATTGTTTAATGGATGCAATTGTAATGTTTTGGCGCCCCCATCTGACTTGCAGCGGTATTGATTTTCTTCAGATTTGCAGTTACATACTATAGGCTTCATCATATTGGTCATTTAATTCAGTGGTGGCTCTCAACCAATTTTGACTTGTATCGAATTACCATATACTTACAACCACTAGTCACAGGTGGACATGAGCTACAAGTGAAAATCAAGAGATTTTTTTCCTTTTCCAACTCTTTCACTTGTAGGATTTTCACAGATCTTTATCCTGGATTTCACATGGGAAAAAATGGGAAAATTCAAGAAGATAATTTTGTGTAATCATATTTGTTTTTTGTGTGTGTGAGTGTGTGTGTATTTTTGTTCCGTTAAACGTTAAAAGCAGTCAGCTTCATTCTACAGGTATGATCCAAACTTCAATAGCCAAGGAAGTTGGATCTTTTTACCAAAAAACAAAAGAAAAATGACTTACAATGGTAAATGCAAACTGTAATCATTATTAACTAATTATACAAAAGTTTTATTAATAAATGAGAGGTACTGAGAAACCACATGAAATGGCATGTGATAAACACGACTGTACATGAAATGCATGATTACTGTATAATACATGGCACTGTAGAGGTTGAAAAATCCCAGAATTGTTATATAAGTTGATCCACTTCTAAGATTGTAACATATAATACAAGAAGTATAGCATGTTAGTGTTCAACTCCTCCAACACACTCTACAGACAGCAGTGGGTGAGATACACCACAAACACTGTACATGGAGCATATCAGTTCTGCAGGTAGCCCCTAAATTACCCGTTTGTTTTCAGCATTTACTTGTCTCTTTTCTTTTCAGATGACCAATAACCTGAAAGAAAATAAGAGAGACAAGTGGATTAATATGTGTCATATTGTTTTCCTGTCATTTAAACTTTGAGAAGACACAATCCACAACACAATCACTTCATTCTCAATCATATACTGTCTCTCCACATGGACCTCAAGCTGCACCTCCTCCTACACACCTGGGTCAGGAGGAGGACAGGAGAGCCCCTTTTCAGAGTTTAGCGGATTTAGAGGTGGCTATACCCAACAGCATGGAGACGTCATTGGCGGAGGTCAACCACGCCCCGCCATCAGCCACCAGGATGGCTCCAGTCACATAGGACGATGCCTGGCTGGCCAAGAAAAGAGTGCAGTGGGCCATCTCTGTCTTGTTGCCTGCTCGCTGCAGAGGAATGGACTGGAAGGCACCAGCAGCCTCCCCTCTGGGGCCACCTGAGAGGTTTAAAATGAAAAAAAAAAAGCATTACCAGACACTCTTACTTACACTGTTATGCTACACATCCAAGGGGCCCAATGTTTTCTGTCTAGCACTGTCCGTCAAATTCCACACACGGGTGTTATTTAACACTATTAATTATATACAAGTCTAATTACACAATTTATTGTTACAATTATTTTTCAATCAACCCGATTGTAAATGTTTCTGAGGGTTGTTTATGAAATCGTTGCATACTGTAAGAGATCAAAACATTGCTTATAATACAGGACTGCTTGTTTAATATACAAGCATCAAATGAGCCACTTAGTGAACATAGTGTTTACCCAGTCTGCGGTATCCTTCTGTGCCAGAGATAGGACCTGGCGCCACAGCATTGACTCTCACCCCACTGGGCCCCCACTCCACAGCCAGGTGCTTAGTCATGGCATCTGAGGACAGCAGAGGCAGCAGAGACTCATTAGATTCTCATTTGGAAGCCGTTACGTAACACTGAAAATGCTCTTACCATTTGCAGCCTTCGCAGAGCCAGCATGCACCTGGAGGGCCTGCCCCTTGTAGCCCAGTGTTGCAGAGATGTTCACTATGTTGCCACCGTGATCCTGCGCCCACAAATGATGGGAGGCTCGAAATCAATGCAATACGTAAATGATCAAAACAGCTTCAGAGAGCAGAGGCTGCCATTTAACTCCCATTTAGCTAAAAAGGCAGCATTCAGTAATCTGTGATCTTTACTGTCCTCTTTTGGTGATCAGGGGGAATTGCAGAAAGTGAATCTGACTGAAAGTTATTGATCAACTACCTAATTATCTTCCTGTAGATACAGTACTATCATCAATTATGTGCTGTGGGGCAGTAAACAATTTATCTATAGCTCCTTAACTTGAAGTTAAGGAATATTGTGTCACACAGACAGATGAAAACATGCATTGTACCTTGAACCACTTCTCATAAACCACTTTGCTGGTGTTGAATGTACCCATAGTGTCTATCTCCATGACCGTCTTGAAGGCATTGAAGGAGAGCGCCGTAGCCGGGCAGAGGAAGTTTCCAGCAGCATCTGTCAGAAACAGCACCGGGGCCAAAATTATGACACACCACTGAACAAAGAAATCCCATACACAGACAGAGGAGTTGAATTTTTCATGAATGCTTTTTTTTTATATGCTTCATTAAAGCTACATTAGGAGGTACATTAAAGAAACAGAGATCACCTTGCATAGGCGATCTGAATTTGATTTGACAACTAATAATAATCTTGTAGTGATGTAACAGTATGTAACAGCGAGTAGGTTGCAAACATAGAAGATAAAGATAGATGCAGCATCAGAACAGTTGATGATTAAACGACACACTTGGCCTTTGTTCAAAGTACATGTGCACCTGCTTCACCTTACAGACACCTTAAAATATCTCTGTACCTATGTTAGCAGGATGCCTTGTAGAATGACAAGTAGCTAATTGGTGAGAGACTGCTCCCACCGCAAACGCATTAATCACCAGCACAAAAACACATTTTTTTTTCTACTTGTGATTAAGAGGTCACATACTGTTAATCAGGATGTCTACACGGCCCAGCTCTTTCAGTGTCTCATCCACAGCTGCTGCGATGCTCTCAGGCTGCCGCACATCTATACACAAAGGGAGACAGCGGCGTCCTGACACAGCAGACAGCTTTTTAGCGACCTAGAGAGACACACAGAGACATCACATGAGGCCATCGCATTACTATTTAGTGATGGCTTAACATACATCTTTTAGGATTGTGGAAATTGTGCAAGAGGAATAACCTCTTTGAGCTTGTCCAAGTTCCTGCTGGCAATCACTGTGTCGCAGCCGTGCCTGAAAGAAAGAAGAGAGTGAAATATGATATGAACAAGGATACCTGCATGTGTGAGGCTAACACGGAGACAGCGGGGGTAACTTGATGACAAGACAAGTAGGACAGAAGGTGAGAACAGGAAACAGGGGACGCAACATAAAAAATGAGGGATGAAGTAAATGTTAGAGCCAAGAACATTTAGGGGTGAGCCTGAAGTCTACAAATCTGGCAGTCATCACTATAAACAACCAGGACATTAAGTTACAAGGTGAGGTGTTGATTTTTATAAAAGATAAACAATTTTTGCCTCATTAGTTTAATATTTAACTATTTCAACTTTGTCACACAAGCTCAAGCAAAATGATGAAACTGACTAGCAGATAACACAACTCGAGGGTTTAAAGTGCACCTACATACCATCTCCCTCACACATTTTGCTGTTTAAGACTTATAGTAATGACATAATTCTGACACAGAATTATGAAATTACTCTCCATGTTACAGATTTATGACCGACGTTAGGTAGAAATAGTCTGGCACTCCCTCTCACCTCATGAAGATTTCAGCTATTCTGAGTCCAATTCCAGATCCCCCACCTGTGATGAAAGCAACCTGATCCCTGAAAAATAAAGGGCAAATCCTCAAAGGTCACCTTATGCAGTTATTAGAGTGACAAGTGAACAAAAAGTAGTCCTGCACAGAGCCAACTACAGTGAAATGCAGTAAATCAATCGGTAATGGTGATGGGAAATTCATCCAAAATCACGTTTTCATGCTTACTTTAGTAAATCTGGACTGTAGATGTGCGTGTATGAAGTCAGGCAGTCATCTGTACCCACATCTTCTGGCAGCAGTTCTCCCTTTTTCTGCGGACCTGCCATGCTGATAAATAATGATGTCAAATAGATGCAAACACACCGGCAATACCATCATCTAAATCTAGAATTTGAATGGTCTGTAAATACAGGAGTTGCACAAATGCAGCCCAGTATATATATCTCAGTACACCTGTCTGCAGCGGTCCGGATCTAGATAATAATGATTGTTTTTGTTAGAATTGTCAGATATTTAAATTCATCTAAAAAGGTTGTTTTACTCTCTTTTTCGTCATTGTTCATAAGAATCTACGTGTTCCTATTTGTACTGCTGCTGACATGCTGTCGTGATTTTTGTGACGTACCCTCCAAAGCATTGCAGAATTTAAAGTCAATCACACTTACAGTGTAACAGTAGTATAAAACTGAATGCCAATAAGCACAATATTGTATCAGTAATTTTCTACATTAGTTGTCAAGTTACTCGAGGTCATGAGGGTACATCAACATAAGTTTGTGGCAAGGTGAGGAGTTACAAAAATCATGATGCCAAACTAAGGAAAACTGCATTGCAGTGACACAGACCGTCACTCCAACTCAGTGAAAGGCATTTTGATTCGTATTTTTGCTTCACATCACAGCACTGCAACTGACATTCATTAAATCTACTGCAGACTAAGTGAAATAAATGAATCCACCGCTTTACACAGCATGCTGTTATGTAAATATGTCGGTACTAACATGTAGCTGCCGTCGTGTTTCCTGCTGAAGAAAACAAGCTAGTTTTGTAGAAGTGCAGAAAGAAGCGTCCAACTCCTCTTCGGTGACACACGACCTGCACACGAAGGTCTTATCTGAATCTGATGAGGTACCTTTACATTATTCCTCACCCATAAAATGTTTCTTTTTTTTCAGCAGGAACTATTTGTACTTTGGACGTTTACTTTTTCGGTGTCCTTCACTGATGCATTGTGGGCAATGAAGTCCGTCTGATTCGTGCGTGCGTGTTCAAGAGCACGAATGTCTCGTTTTCCACACGTTTTTTTTTGTCTGTTTAAGAGACAGAATGTAATGATAGGGAGAATATACATATTAAACAGCGTTAAAATTCAGAAAATACTGCGAGTCCAAAACTTTAGAGGTCAGGATTGATTTGATCCATGCTAGAAGGAGAAACCATATCAGTCAACAACATGCTCAAGAGACTGTAAAGGTCTTTTCAGTCCAGGGAGCAAGGGAAAATCCTGTGATTCTGTTGCTCATCTCCAATACTCATCATCTTCTAGGATGGCACCAGAAAGGGTTCTCTCCGGTAAACTAACACTGAAATAAACGATCCAGGGTGTATCATTTCAGGTTTGAGGCCAATCAGTGTGCACTGGAACAGAGAGTGGGCAATATTGATCAGTACTTTGGGATTTACTGTTGGAAAAAGCCCTATGCAATGGATCCCTCAAAGACTTTTGGGATGGATATCATCCTCTGCACTTAGGCTGCATGACTGCAGATTCATGCTGGGGAGAATCAGAAATGTAAGATGAGTGCTTTTGTAACTTCATTGGTTTGATTTGCTTTTTACAGAGCTGCACTTAATGGATGCTTAGACTCTTTAAAGGGGACATATTATACTCCTTTTCAACAAGTTCAAATAAGTCTCAGAGGTCCCCAAAACATGTCTTTGAAGTTTCTTGCTAAAAAATCCACTCCGATCCTATATTTCAGCATGCCTGTAAACCCCTCTTTTTCAGCCCTGTTCAGAACAGGCTGTTTCTGTGTCTGTAGCTTTAAATGCAAATGACCACGCCCCTCTTTGGAAGGGGATGCGGCTTGGGCTTCTGGCACCATGCTGTAATGTTTACGGTGACCGGTGACCTGTGACCTGTGTCAGAAGGGCTTTGGTTCAACCATATGACTTTTATTCAGAATCTGACCCAGAGGCAGAGGCTCCTGAAGAAATTCAAACTCTACAACTGCAGCAGGACATTTCTGAATAGTTGGTAGCCAATTTTGTATATTTTGACTTTACATTTTCAGTTTGTTGATGTGTGCTGGCACAAAGTTACTAACATGTAGCTAGGTAGCTAATGCTAACTGTCTGTCATTACTGGGAGCTCTTTTGGTAAATAAGCACTATTGTGAATTGTGTAAGGTAGTTATCTGTCATGCCTCCTTAGATATACTTTTACAGTCTATGAAAATGTTTGTTGACTGAGGACTGCTACAGGTGTTCAATGTCGAGACTAGTAAATTTAACTTCAAAGGACCATGCCAATATTTTCCACTTTTGCCAGGAAACCACAATTACTGACATTTTTTTCATACTATACTGTTTTATATTTTGACTATGCCTGTCAAACTTTCTAAGTAATGTGTATGTTAGTATGGAAATCCATTTGCAGTCTTTTTTTTTTTTTTTTTTTTTGTCGAGATTATAAAGGTTATAATGTGATTGTATGGTGAAGCAGTTGTAAGTGTAAAGTGATCTACAGTGTCTGCATCAGGATACTATGCAACGATAAAAAAAGAAAATAGGCCACGTTTTCTGTAATCGATTATTAGTATATAAGTAAAGTAAGCAAATTGATTTTTATACCATGTTTAACTAAACTAAATCAATGGCTTCAAAGAAAAGTACTTTCAAAAATTTAAAACAACTGCATACTTAAGAAAATGGTCAGCACTAATGTACACATAATCTGTACAAAAAAAGAAAGATTATGCAAAAATAACTAAGGCCATTTGAATAAAAGGTTTAATGCGGATCAGCTCCCAGGCACCTGTAGTTTAATGCTTGGCAGCCAGATGGCACTATATGTCAGCATTTTCTGCTTGAATCCACAAAGAGAAAACCATTTGCAGCAGTCTTAACTGTGAACCTACAGTGATGTTGCAGAAGAATGCCTCCTACTATAAATACACTTGTACTTCAAATTTACTGAGACCAGATTCAAATATCATTTGAAAATAGGGGCTAAATACTGTTTGTGCTTATGTGTGATGTGATTTTTAGGAGTGAAAGAAAACTATATTGTAGAAAAGTTGTAAGATGAAAAACGTTTAAATATTCATGTTTTACGGTGGAGATTTTTAATTAAATGTTTTGGTTATTTTAAGATAAGATGAGCCCCTTTCAGTTTTAATCCCACCTACCATACATATAACAATAAATAGCAGTCTTTGCTGGCACTTTATTTTAGTGCTTCATATAAATTTTTCTAATGTGTTGTAATGAATGAAGTGCAGTGACACTATGTACCTTCTTCACTGGTAAAGACTGTGTAACAGCAACACAATTAGAGAACAGTCATAAACTCAGCAAAACAAACAAATTAACACAATCTGAATTAGCAATCTCAAATGTCCATTTAAAGATACATACTCTCTTTTTAAAAGAAAAACCAGAAGTACCGCCTCGCAGTCGTATGCCTCCTGCGAAGCAGCGTGGTTGCAGGAAATCTGGTCACATTTTCCCCTTGCTGAGTTAAAGCATTGAATAATACCCAGAGGTGTTTTTAAAGAACATTATGATGTCACAGTGAAGTTTACCTTTGACCATTTGGATATAAAATGTCACCACTTCATTTTGTCCTTATAGAAAT
Organism: Seriola dumerili; assembly: GCF_002260705.1. Taxonomy (NCBI): domain Eukaryota; kingdom Metazoa; phylum Chordata; class Actinopteri; order Carangiformes; family Carangidae; genus Seriola; species Seriola dumerili. Next base: position 12,608,038 of record NW_019174323.1, read on the forward strand.
TTGAATTAAATTGTGTATGAATTTGTGGGTTATGGCCGGTAACGTGTTTTGTGAGGTCACAGTGACCTTGACCTTTGACCACCAAATTCTAATCAGCTCATCTGTCCAAGTGAATGTTTTATGCGAAATCTAAACAAATTCCCTCAAGGTGGTCTTGAGATATCAAATTCAGGAGGCCAAAACTGTTCTTTGTTAAGATAACTCTGACCTTGACCTCTGACCACCAAAATCTAATCAGTTCATTTTTGAGTCCAAGTGGACATTTGTGCCAAATTTGAAGGAATTTCCTCAAGGCTTAACTGAGATATCGTGTTAATGAGAATGGGACGGACAGAGGGATGGACAACCCAAGAATTCTGTCACCAGCGCAGAGGCATAAGCAAGAACGAGTCAAAAGTCCATTGTCAAAGGCTGCTTGTTGTACATGTTTTAAAGACATATCCTGATGCAGGAACATAAAGGCATGTACAAAAAACTGCCATTATACAGACAACCAGAATCACAGACTCAGACAGATAATTGTTGCAATGAGCCTGGCATAGCTGAAGTCATAGACGTCCATTATTTCCTACTGGCCCAGAGGCCAGAGCCGACCTACAGCCCCACAGCACTGACAGCTGGTCCTGGGCTGTGTCCATGTTTTTGCACTGGGTCCGTCTGTGCAGTTTTGCACTGGCCTTCCGCTGGAGGGTTTGACTTGCCGGTCTGTCCTTCCTCCTCCAGACCGACCAGCCTGCTGCTGACCTCCCACAGCTTACGAGCAACCTCCTCATCCAGGGCCAGGGGCGCTGGTTCCTTTTCTGTCATCACATCATAGTAGCGTCCCGTCACACCCTCCATCTCCTCAGACACGGCCAGGTAGATGCTCGGCTGGGCCCCAAGTTCTGGGTTCTTCACCAACAGAGAGAAAAAGGGACCTGTGGGGTGGGGTGGGGGGTGGGGGTCCACAGAGAAGTTTTGATGGTTTGGCTCCAATAAAATACTTGTATTTCATTAAATGACCAATGTCAAGTACAAATTCAAGTAGTAACTGGAGCCGTCCTGTTGTCTCTGGTAAATGACTAAATGAAACACGTACAAGAAGGTGCATCAATTACATTAAGTTACGTTTCACATCTAAATCACACGTTGTATTTGCACATGTTGTATTGTTAATTTTTATTATCTTCTTCACTGACTGTAAATGATCTCAATACCAGACGCTTTTCTCCTCACAGTGGAGGTTGTTTATTACCCCAGAGTGTATCATGTAATTATAAATATAATCATTGCAGAGTAAAAAAAAAAGAAAAGAGAAAAGAAAAATCTATCCGCCAATTCCCAGAACAGAGTACAGAGAAGCTGTCGCGGCAACAGCAATGGGAGCACTGTGAGTTCAGATTTCAGAGGTTTTATTTAAACTGTAATAGAATTTTTCTAAGAGGCGGCTGAGATAATGTAGAACATGTAGCTGTGAAGTAAAACTCTTGTAATACTGATTTTGGTGATTTTGTTTTAAATTCACACATTTATTTCACAGCTTTAGTTAGAAGTTACTTTATGCATTAAGATTTTACATACAAAATCTAAATGAGTTTATAAATTACAATGCATGAAACTACCCAACAGTTTATGACGTGGTTAAACATTAGCTGCACCTCAACCAACAACAACAGTTAAACACTTGTTGCTCCTTTGTGTATCATTAATAATAATCTAACAATAAAATATATAATAGTATTGTACCATTACATTTCACTGTATATTTCATTATTAATACTTATGCACTTTTAATCAAGTACCATTTTCAGTAGAGGACTCTCACTTTAATGGAGTGTTTTTGCAAGGTGGTATTGCAGAAATGTGGCAAGTTATTTTTGAGGTTCTGCCTATTTATCCAGAACAAGAAGAGAGGTGTAGAAAGTTCGCTGAGACCATTGCCACATATCAGAATCTGTACGGCCTAAGCTTACTGTTGCATATGTATTAGGTAAGCAGAACCTGACTGGATTTATCGATTACTCTAAATTCGGAATCCAATAAGTAAGCAGGATACTCACTGAGCACAGAGCTCGAGAACTGTGATTGGTGCAAACCGGTGTGCCTCCCGAGCTCCGTGGCAACAACGCCTGGGTGTACAGCATTCACTGTGACTCCTGTGCCTGTTACAAGCACGCATACACACACACACACACACACACACACCACACACACACCACACACACACACCACACACACACACACACACACACACACACACACACACACACACACACCACACACACACACACACACACACACACACACACACACACACACACACACACACACACACACACACAGCATTGTTTAAAAATATATATCCAATGGCCAATTACAAACAAGAACCTAGGCCGTACTCCCTCCCACACATGCCCACATATGCAACAGCCAGTAGACTTGCCTTGTAATCGCTTGGCGAGCTCTCTGGTGAACAGAACATTGGCAAGCTTGCTCTGACAGTACGCCTGCTTGGTATCAAACTTCTTCTTCTCCCAGTTCAAGTCCTCGAAGTCAATCTTTCCAACGATGTGGGCGAGTGAGGCCAGGTTGATCACTCTGCTGGGGGCGGACTCTTTCAACTTATCCAGCAGTAGATTTGTCAACAAGAAGTGGCCTGGAGGAAGAGAGAAACTATCGAAATCAGGTAGTGATGGAATAAGGGAGAGCTTAAGTAATGTAAAGATTGTTTAGATTTATTTTTTTTATAGAGACAGCACTATCCGTCTTAATTTGCCTGTTGTTTTCATTCTAGTACCTAAGTAATTCACTCCGAACTGCATGTCGAAGCCATCTTCTGTCCTCCATGCTGGACATCTCATGACCCCTGCATTGTTTACCAGAACATCCACTCTCTGCTCCTCTACAAGACAATAAAAGTCATATTCAACAAATTACTGACTCTGCTTCATTTCTGTTATTGAGCACACGATATGTTTTGTGTCCTCACCTTTTTTGACTGACTCTGCAAACTCTCGGATGGATTTCATGGAGGCCAAATCAAGGTGACGGGCGTAAACGTGAGGATTCAGGGTCTTCCCTCGTATTTCCTTTGCAGCTGCCTCGCACTTCTCCATGTCCCGACATCCCATGATGATCCGGCCCCCTGACGATGTGGGGAACGGGAAATGGAGTGTGTCAGCAAGAACAGAATAACCGCTTAAGATTTTTGCTATTGTGCCTACTTGCACCAAATGAGAGTGACATCATGTTTTCTGCACACCTCTCTTGGCCAGCTCTTGGGCAGTCTCTTTCCCAATGCCTGTGTTAGCTCCTGTTATAACCACAGTCTTTCCAGTAACAGTAGCCTTACTAGGACACCGGCCTCCAGTCACATGGTTCCTATGGGAGGAATTAAAACAAAGTGCAGTGCTGTTTTATTTTTTATTTAGGCACATGAGATTGTAACACCTCCCAGTTCAACATCAAAACCGGGTGGATTTCTCTCAGTCTAATGTGTTTGGGAATATGCAGCCCAGCAGCCCAATATCAACTGATATTAAATGCCCAGCACAGGTGTTTTCAATAATTGGCTGATTAGACCTGCAGTCAGGCTGATGTCACCAAACTCTGTACATAAGCGAAGAGGTCTAATCAGCAATAAGTGAAAACTCCTGTGTGGATTCACTCTGGGTGTGTTGGAGCTTTAAAGTTGTTCCTACTTTATAACTTAGTCTTCAAGAAAGTCCCTGTGTCAAAATCTAGTCTTGAGACCTTCAGTATTTCAGTCTTGCATATATCTTCTATATTTATGTGTTTAATCAAGATCTCATGATCCATCATAGGAATACTGTACATTGCACAAGAGGGGGAGGAAAAGGGTTAATAGTAACCCCTCACAGGTGAATCTGGCCAGTTTTATTGCTTCATCTTAAACATTTGGTCCTGATTTTGACCAACATGCATTTTGTCCTGGACTTGACCTCAAGTTGACTAAAGTGGCTCATCATGTCACATTGTTCTATCTCATTAAGTAAGATAACACATGGAAGAACAAAGAAGTCCCTTAATTTAAATAAACACAAGCCTTATTAAGTGTGAACAGAATATTATGAAAACCTTCACAGCCTCTTCAGTCCGGTACAATGACCCTGTTATATATGCTGCATTTGTGAAGCATATCCATCTTTAGAACTGGGCCAATGAGTCTGTACTTTGTTGAGTTGTTGTACTCAATTGTTAAGTAGCAGTTAATGTTGTCCTCTCACCATGGGAGGAAAAAAATACTACTAGGTTAATAACTTTACATAATTAGACTACCTTACAATATACAGCAATTCACTGCAGTACAACAGCAGCCAGGTTATGACTGAGTTAAGTGCATTTTATGGGCCACACAGAAGTGCAGCAGGGTTGTTGTGTATTGTATGCATTAGATATAGGTGTTGAACATATTGTGCCCAGGCTCCGACTCTCAACTTCACAGCATATTTGTATCAGCACATAAACACAGTGTGAAATATAATGTTACATCATGATACAGTGGCCTTACGTCACATTATGAAGAGCTACTCACTTCAGTAAAACAGCGCCTCCAAACACTGTCCCAAACACAGAGACTGGTAAAATATATTTGCTCATGGCTCCGGAATAATGTTGACGACAAACTATAACATCGAAATGTGTTGACGCTGTTTCCACAGCTGATTTGACAGGACTTCTGTGCTGTAGCACAAGGTTACGCGCGCATAGTTTTACCGTCATCAACCAGTCCTGACCAACCGCGAAGAGCACAAACCCAATGGTATTATGGGAAATGTAGTCCCGTTTTTACAATTTGCCTTGAGGCTAAGATTTGGCTGTATGTACAAGGCTCTAAAACAAGCATTAGCTCACACGTGTGGTTTTTTTGTAATTTGCTGCATGGGATTTGTATGTAACTGTAACTAATCTGCTACAAAGACAATTACAAAATCAGACTACCACCTTAAAAACACAGCAAGAATTTAATGATTTCTGTCCAAAAAAGATACAGAAAAACGTATTCATACGTTCATTTTCAGCAGGCGAGACTACTGTAATGGTGCCTTGACAGATCAACCAGAAAGCTGCAGCTCATCCTGAATGCTGCTGCCAGAGTCTTCCCCAACACCAAGAAAGTGGAGCACATCACAGCAGTCCTTAATTCACAGCACTGGCTTCCTGTGTGTCAAAGGACAGATTTTATTATCCTTTCACTTGTCTATAAAGCACTAAATGGTCTAATTTCTGATTTACTTGTAGACTATCTTACAAAGCATCCAGGTTTACCAAGTTTTCCCAGGATCCAAACACAGTGAAACAGCTTTTAGTTTTATGCTCCCCACCTGTCAGCACATTTAAATCAGGGCTTAAAACATTATTGTTTGCTGCGGCTTTCCAATAAATTTCTGTAAATTCTGTCTTTTTAATCTTGAAGTATTTATTTGCTTCTTTTTGCTTGTGCTTTGTTGCTTTCTTTATTGTCTTTTAAGCATTTATGTCTTCCTAATATGTTATATGTTCTACATTTCTATGCCTCTGTAATGCACTTTGTGTCGGAATATATAATATGATATAAACGACAAACTACATTAAGACTCTGAATGCTATTGTTTATCAAGAGTAATTCACCTGAAAAATCACGCTAAAGATCAGTGGTGAACTTGTTTGTGTGTGTGTTTTCTGTAAGTCTTTCAGAAACATCTCAACAATTAATTCTGGTTGCTTTTAGTTTTGAGATGTGTCATTAGGGAATACTGTACATCTACTGTATTGTTTTTTTTAATACTGAGATAAATGTCATATTCTAGAAAAATCCCAGACTGCAATTCACACGCACATATTGAAATATGGTAAAAATGTCATGAGAACCAAATGGAATAGAAGCCAAGGATGAGATATCGGGGGTGTTACAGGAGGAGTCTGCAGAGGAGGAGATGACTATGTTCAGTGGGAGAGGGTGATGTGGCTGTGAGTTGCTTTTTCTGTTTTTGGATTGTAAAAAAAAAAAAAAAAGAGGAAAGATGCGAAATAGCTCTGCTGTTGAGATTGTAGTCAGAAAGTCATTCTTCCACTGGGGAACCAGGTGAGACTGAGAAAATGAAAGAGGCCGAGGGAAGAGAGAGCTAAAGTAAGACAGAAAGAGGCTATTATGGACCAATGCATGGAGGTGTGAAGGTGGGGTGTAGCTTTGTACATGAGCAGGCTGTTTTGAATTCAATCCTTTTTTTTTCTGCCTGAATGCTAAATGTTACTCCACATGTTCTCCAAAGTGAAAAATCTCTCCTTCTGTTCAAAGTTTAAGTACCTGCTGTTCAAACCAAATGTTGCAAAAATGTTCCAGGGATTTAGTTGGACTGTTGACAAGGAAACGTTTTTAAAGTTATTAATGTGAGCTACATATTCATACTCATCTACAGGCAGGGGTGTGATTGAGAATCAAGTGTCCCATCTGTAAGATTATTTTAAACTGATTCCACTTTCCTCCCACTTCTGCTAATAATGAAATCAGCTACGGCAAATATAACTCAAATAATCTCATGAGATCCTATTACTCATCAATTAACAGACACGTTGATTGGGGTTGACAGCAAGAATTAAATCAGACTTGCACGGGTGCCCATGCAGCAATAATTTTAAATTGTCTGCACAGGAAGAAAAACACAGGAATGTCTTTCTGTCGTTCCCTCCTGTGGGTCTCAAAAATACACAGTTGCTGTATCATATGTTTAACAGTTTGTATCGCCTGGTGACGTTGTAGATTTTATCCAAACTCTAAAACAGAGCAGATGGAGACCCGATGTAAATGTCCCCCCACCATGACACTGCAGTTTATAGAGCAGCTAGGACACAGAGTAACAGAGTAAACTCCACATGAAGAGAAATTTGAGAACAGTGACAAAACAAGGCCACCCCCTTACAACAAGAGGTGGAAAACTTGAGGTGACACATAAAAAGTAGAAACTAGGACATGAGTCTGGTGTCTGAAAGAGAAGTGAGGAGGGGAGAGGAGGAGCAGGAGGAGCAGCCGTGCTCTATTTGTTCACAGCTCAGAGGTGTGTCCCCCTGGTGTGTTTGACCCTCGGTGCTCTCTGCTGTCAGCCCACAGTGCTTGACCCTTCCTATGATTTATGACAGCTCTGTTCCCACGATAACCCCCGAGGAAACTCTCCGCCTCACTGCCATGTGCTGTGTGGGGAACCTGAATGTCTTAGAGGTGCTGAAGATGCAGCTATTTAATATCCACCGTCTCCTCGACAAGGATAAAAACACCCCTGGTCAAATGATTTTGTTTCACAAAACAGAAAGCTCATATTCCCCTGTTCTTGCTTTTTTTTCTAAAGGCTTCCTTCATCCTCTCTTCCTGATCCTGGACTGATGAAAAAAAAAAAGCAGCTAATATTTCACCCTAGTCTTGTTTCAGCCTGGGTATGGCCATCACTTGCATCTGGAGGCAATCTGGGGAAAAAGTAGAAAGAATGATACAGAAAGAAAAAGTTAATACAAAAAAATCTGGAATAATAGAATTAAAATCAAGATGCTCTTTGGTATAGCCCATTTATTATCTGACATTTGGGGTCTGAGGTGAGTTAAAAGTGGCAGGAAGTAACACAAAAACATAGAAGGAAATTCAGCACAGTCCTTATTTCTGATATTTCTTTGAAAAAAAAGAAAACAAGCTTCCAATTATTTCACCTCTCCAAACACCCATTCACTCACTCCATCAGTGGTCCTTGATGGTGATGATGATGCACTGTGGTTATCCTTGTTATGTCGATGCTGTTTTCTCAGTCCAATCTGTTGTGGTTGGCAAACACGCCTGGCAGGAGGCCTGTTGTTAAACATGTACAGTAAAGGGGAGCTGCCAGGGCAGTGAATTAATTGAAAGTCGTACTTCGCTGTTACCTAATGGCCTAAGGACAGTTGGCAAAGTCACCGTGTGAAGTACTTGAGGCCATAAGCTGTTGAATTATGCAAGAGTGGGGCAGCTTGTTCCTTCAGAGCATGAATCAAAAGTAAAAAAGCTCATGGAGGCACTGAGGATGGATGGTGGAGGGATGGGAGCGTCCAGGCGCTAGGACCCGGGACACGTGAGAGTATTAGTTTGCCAGAGGGTGGAGACGGTGAACAATGAAGGAGCTGACTGGTAGGACCAGCAGAGGAGCAACATCTGAGACCAACCCCCCCCCCCCTCTCAACCCCAGAGTCCCGCTAGAACGACGGACAGACCAGACTGACCGGCCGACAGTGACTGCAGGACGCGGAGCTGAGTTTAGAGGGAGTGGGGAACATGTAGATGTGTCCATGCAGACTGCAGAGCTTTGCTGAAGCCTCTGTGTAGATGTGAATGAATGGGTTCGTCTCAGTGTGTGTGGTGCTGAACTGGGTCATGCGGACCACTGGAGGAACGAAAGATAAACACGCACCCTCCTCCCGCTGCTTGGCAGGTTGAGATGGTGGGCGCTCAGAGGAGGGATCCCAGCCTGTGTCCTCATCACAGCATCAAGCATCAGATGATGCTTTGATTTCATCCGCCTCCAAAGAAAGTCACAGAAACTGCAGAGCATCTCCAGAAACTAGGCAGGAATCATCATCTTGGGCGGGCAGCAAGCAAAGCGCAGCGACGGACCTCATCCAGGCTTTGGCAGCTGTGAAACTGCAAGCATCTGAGGTTGTTGTTTATTTTGTTGTTTTTAACGGACCTGCACAGTTTTCTCAGCACCTATAACTGACCGATAACTTCCATCAGACGAGGAGAGCAATCCATCAGTTTCCTGCAGACCCCGGCGGATCAGTGCTGAGCAGAGCGCAGCAGCTCTGCTCGCCGAGCGGATGCAGGACCATGGAGGAGAGAGACAGGTCGCCAGCAGGTGAGTGAGTAACACCTAGATGCACCCTGAGGTGCTTGAAACCAGGTCAGTCTACACGATACTGTAAGCTGCAAAGAAAGAAAGAAAGAGCCTATTTGGCCTATATACAGCCTATATATTACCTATTTATAAGCTATATTGGGTAACCAAACCCCCTCAGTAAATTTATGTTGTCTGAACTTTGACCGACTCTTAATGGACACTGTTCACATGCATAATAAATACTCTGTGAAACCCGGTGTACAGTATTAAAACCTCAGTGTCAGCATTTATTATACAGCTCTACATCTTTATTTATCATTTGCCAATGATTAACTCTAACTAGTGTTAATGGCTGAGCTGCGGCTTAATTTGTATTTTCACCCACATTATTCGTGATATCCGCACCTATTTGTTTCTCACTCTGCTTTTGTGATTCAGTCTGTGCTAGATGGATGCGAGGGCATCCGGGGCACTCCAGTTTTAATGGCCCTTTTATACTTTGTCCAGGGCAGACAGGTGATATCTCATCGTTAATGCCGTCTAATGCATTTAAATGAGCAGCGGACTTGATCGAGCAAACCCTGTAAAAGCAAAGCTTGGGGGCTGGTAATGGACTCTAAATGAAACACAATAGCAGCCAGCACACATGGATTTCATTTTGTCACAAACATTGTATTGGTGGGGAGAAGCAGCAGTAATGGCAGGGGGTCTTTGCCTTGACAGCAGCTGTGTCTTTAAAGAGCTGTTCATACAAAAATCAAGTAAAAGTCAGAGTCAGAGTTTCTCTACCTGAATACCTGAAGCAGGTGATGTGTCATGTTAACATGTGAAATACAAACACAATGCTGTCAATGCTATATAAACAATGGAAATTCTATGCATGTCATTTTATCCTGATATTACTGATATTAGGAAACAATCAACATCATTGACTCTGGTGATCAGCAACAAGCAATCAGCAAACAACCCCCCCCTCCCCCATGATGGATGCATAGAAGTGTGTTTTTTAATGAAAGTGAGCCCAACTCAGTTATAAACTTGAAATTCATCACCTTGAATTGAACGAAAACATTGTGTGAGTCCACACGATATCTTCTGTTACTGCAGACAGATAAGACAGCTGCAGTATAAAGGTTTTATATGACCCACTCCAACAGCTGGCGCACAAACACCAAGTCAACTCATCTTTGCCCTTCACACAATCACAAAACTCAAAGAAATGGACATCACGAATACACAGTTTTACAGCGAGTACTGGCAAAACAAAAGGAAAACAGACTCAGCAGCCACAGTCCGGCCATAGATGACTGTAGCCGCCACAGGAAAACATGGCTGCCACAGAAAACACAGAGGATGCAAACAGTCAATTAGGACACTATGAGGACGAGAAGCATTATTTCTTTAATCTCTTGTTCAAAAGTCTGTGTCCTGCTGGGCCGAGATAAAGAAACAACACAAGTGTCTGCAGATGACACGCGAGCCTGCCATCATCTCAGTGAGAAAACAGCAGTCTAATGACACAACTGTCACTCAAGGTCCATACTGCGTACGTGTGTGTGTGTGTGTGTGTATAGTAGTGTATACTGAATGCAGTTTACATTTATGTTTGTGTGTGTGTTGTCCTTTGTTTTCCTTTTGACCTGTTACGATTATTAATGATTATTATTATTATTTTTTTTATTATTTGGTTCATTAGTGTTTGGTTTCTGTACACTGTGCAGTATGTTCTTCTTTTTAATTATCTCATATTTTGTAGTGGCTCATGCTCGCTCTTGCAGTGATGGCTAATACCCTTTCATGCAATTAAAGCATTGTTGAATTTGAATTTGAGTGAGAGAGGTGGGCGGGTGAACGCAGCCTCAGCAATCAACATTAGTGCGCTGATTGTGGTTAGAGGCTATTGTGTGTGAGCAGGATCACAACTCACCATGTACTGTCAGCTTGCCTTGAAGTGGAGGGTGAAGTGGTCCAAAAAAATAGCAAAAAAAAAAAAAGCAATGTACCCCTAAGCAGTGCTGTTACATCATTTAGCCACACCCCCATTTAGACCCCATTTTACTGAGCTCATATTAGAGCCACATTTACCCATGCATTTGACATCAAAGGGACACAGTCTATAGCATGTGGTACAAAGGGAGGGATGCAGTTCAGTCTCATTGGATTTCCCCAATCCCCCCCCCC
>NW_019174323.1:12619074-12693141 GCF_002260705.1 Seriola dumerili
CTCTCTCTCTCTCTCTCTCTCCCCTCCTCTCTCCTTTCTCCCAATCTCTCCCAATCGCTCCTGCAACCAAATGAACGCTCTCCCATGGAGGTAGTACAACCACCTTGGGGACCGAACGACCAGAGGGGTGATTTTTCTAAGCAAGAGGAGCCTGTCAGCAAGAGACGCATCGGGTGAAATCGGAGCCTCGCGCTCCCCCCCTCTCCCTCCCTCCCTCCCTCCCTCCCATCACATGAAGCCTCCCTACTGGAACTTGAGGCTACAGGATTGTGATAAGAGTGGGGGTTAGGTACAGTATGTTCCCTGGATAGCTTATTGCAGTGATATTTCACTGCTGAATGATTTTCTGCAGGACATGATTACAATGAGGGTGAAGATGACATTTATGATTGTCATTTACAATCACATGCTCTGGAGTCTAATGTCAAAGCCCTAATCCTAAACTATAATAGTGATGGACTCTGCCGTGCAATGCTTTGTTTCTGCTTCATTTACCGTTATGCCCATTTTTTTTCCTTTGATAATCATTTGTCTTCAACATTAAGCCAAATGTCCTCGCAGTATCACCTCCCAGAGACAATCTCCACTCTCAGTCATTGTTTTGATCCATTTCACCTTGGGTTATCCCTTCCCAGGTCATAGGTCATTCCAGCAGGAGGCCAGTGGCTGCCAGTGCGTTTGCCAGGACCTTTCAGCATGCTGTAGATGCTTGGGGTATGAGATATACAGAGAGGGAGAGAGAGAGAGGGATGATGGGAAGGAGAGCAGAGGCGAGACAAATCAGGGATGGGTTACACAGCACTCGGTCCCAGCAGGGATCGTCCATGTGGGCAGCCGGGCACAGCTGAGAACAGGTGATTTGTCAAAGTGAGTGTCCGTGGCCTGGGCCGCAGGTTCACCTATCACGGCACAGTGGGAGCTTTCTTCAGCCATGTGTTGGCGGAGGCACGAAACCCACCAACTCACTGACACTGATGATCTGTGCCGCTGAGGAAGGTGATTCAGTTTTTTTTTTTTTTTTATGCTTGTGTGGGGAACAGTGTGTCCTGGATGCAACTGGCTGTCACGGTGAAGCCCATTTTGATCGAATGATAGATCGCTTTGGAGCACAGCGGTTTGTTTTTTTTATTCAAACCGTCCTCCCTGAGACAACCCGGAAGATGGACACAGAACGTGCACGTCATCCACTCTATATGTGTGTCTGTGCATGCAGCTGGTTTATTTTGAGACACACAGAGTGAGAGAAACCCTGTCAGTCACATCATATTTCACTCACTGGTTTCACTTTGACCTGGAGGCAAGACACGTCGGGCATTTTGACAGTAAATTGGACACAGGAGATCAGTCTTCACCCATAATGACTCTTCTGCCGAGAGCAATGCAACTAGTCCATTAGTAACGGAGAGAGGTAGAGACGTGAGGCAGGCTCAGCAATCTATTTATTTCTTTCATTAGTCCCTTGTTTACATTTTCAGCAACAGACAAAAGAGAAAGAGGAGAGAAGGAAAGCAGGAAGAATGGACTAAAAAGAACAAACACATAGTGTAAACCTGCTGACTCTCATCCTCCTCTATCTTTAATACATGCTTTATGTACATTAAAATGCATTTGTTACTGACGATGGTGCACCGTCCAACATCAGCTCAAATACCCAAATTTTCATCTTGTACACACACAACTGATGTGAATCTGTATTCAAGGTTGAACCTCACCTCTATAAAGTCTTTATGTGGTAATCAATGTAATGTCACAGTTCATTGCAACTGCAACACACAGTTTACGGCGGGAGAGCCAGTAGCTCACTGAATACACAGTTATTGTCCCTGATGAGTCACATGACACTGTGAAAGAGAAGATGCAGCCTCTTGCAGGCTCGGATTTCCAGTGGCAATGAGCGGTTAACCCATGTTCTGTTAATGTTCTGAGAACATAAACCCTGCTATTGAAACTAACCTTGAATGGTTTGAAACATGTAAACAAGACTAACAAGAGTTCTTTGAGCAAAATGCTAAATCCAGCACGCTAACGTGCTCACAAAGACGATGCTCACATGCTCATGTTTAACAGGTACAATGTTTACCATGTTCACTGTTCTAGTTTAGCAGTCATAAACCAAAGTATTAGGGAAATTGAGATTTTGAACTGACGATGGTGCGAGACAAAGACAAACATTAAGGGAACAGAGTTATTACAGTTCATCCTGAGGGGAACGTGAATGTCATGTTCATGGCAGTCCGTCCAACTGTTTCACTCAAAGCCACAGATGTGGTAGCACTAGAGAGGACCACCAAAGTCATTTGGATGCATCATGTAGGAACCAAAATTTTTGTAGATATTGAGATATTTCACAGGATAAGTGAAAGTTTTGTCCTCATGGTGGCACCATGGAAAAGTCAGAAAAACCAGGATTATCCTTTAGAGACCATGAATACCTGAATGAATGCCTAGAGCCAAGTCGTTAGCATGGCCAGAAATGAAGCTTACTGTGTCTCTGACATTGGACAGCTGAAACAGCTGAGAAGCGCCACCTGAAGACTTGCATTCACAAGTGTAACCCTCAGAGTTCAGAGGCTAGGAACACACAGGATGAGGAACATAGCAAGAGCACACCCTGAGGCTGTAAAGAGACAGCCTGTTACAAGAGGAGTGGTTGCCAGTGGCATCACAGGGTTCATCTCTGTTCTCATTTCTAGCTAAGTGTTTATAGAAGAAAAGGTCAACTGCTTCTGCAGTTTAATCTCGTGTGGGGACACGTGGAGTCAGTTCAGCCACAACAGGTTTCCAGACAGTCAAAGTGGTTATTTGGACATAAAAGTGAATGTTTTGCCTTTTTCTGGGAACAACCTGGTTTTAAGAGGGTTATACTGTGAATGCACTCATCTCAATTTGAGTAATTGCTAAATGGAGCTGGATTGTCAATCTGTATTTGAGGGGAAATTAGTGGCTGGAAAACAGATTGTTGCTGCTGAGTGAAAACCCTGTATCTCCACTTTTTAGGTATTAGGAAAAAGGCTTGTTTTCACTGTCACTGTCTATGCAGTGTATTTTTGAGTTGATCTATTCAGATTTTCAAAAGGGTTTTCAGATAATCAAATGCCAGTGGAATCCACTGACATTTGATTATCTGAAAACCAGATCATCACAATTAAAGCATGAAAATCTCAAATATTGAAGTTACAAGGTCTTACCACAGCAACAGCAATAAAAACAATACAGGAATTAACAGGCAGCTCAGGGATCTGTTTTTAAAGGGCTTACAGATGATTAACAATGAGTTGGACTGGCTCAAAAACCCACAGACATTAAAATGTGTCTCAAGCCAAATCCTCATCTGTATGTGGAGCGTGTTCATGTTACCTTGTCTTTAGCCGCCCCGAGAGGACAGGAGAGGAGCAGAGGGCAGCATGGGAGATCAGTGGGGCATGTGGCTGTGGTCGAGCACGAGAGCTGAGTCGTGCGAGGCTCACAGCTGCTCCCTCTCAGAGGTAGGAACACAAAGGACCTTTGATAGAGTGTCACTGTGCGACTGATACACCCCTCCTCCCTGTCTTCCCTCCCAAACACTCACACATAAACACTCACACACACAATCATTGCCCAGAAACCACATAACTTCATCTCCACACCTCTGAGGCACTATACTGCAGTTTCTGGTTCACATTTACAGCGTCATTGCAGCTGCGGAGAGCGCCGTCTTCCCAACCACACATCACATTTCAGGACTCTTAATCCAGTTCTGCAAAGGAAATGAGTGCAAAGCATCCTGCGCTGCTGGGTGATGCTGGTGGAGAGGGGGGGGGGGGCTGCTTTTGTCTTTGTGGGAGCTGAGTAATGTGATTAAGATCCATGCCGGAGTGCTGCACACTCTGCCCGTGGAGCTGACTGGAAGGAGTGCCAGTAAACAAGCGCTCCCTTCGCTCTGCTTCGCTCTCACTGGTAGAGGCTATGGGGCCACGCGAGGTGGGCGGTCAGAGGAAATGTGCTTCCAGTCTGTCTGTCTGTCTGTCCTGTTTAAATGTTTAATCACCAATCCTGGACCACAGACTGGTTTGGATAGTGATCAACTTTTGTGTCGACTCGCTGAAGGCTATACAGTGGGCACGCTCAGCATGAGTAGGCTACAATATTCATAGTCTCTTATATAACCAACTCCAAGCTTGTGATAAAATCAAGAAGCAAGTGTGATCTGCAGAGATACATACAGTACACAGGGCACTCTTTCTATTTGCAGTGTTGTTGTTTTTTTCTTTTCTTCGACAAAGAGTGCTGAGCCAAGAACACAAGGCTGCAAATGGTCGCATCCTATTTTAGTTTTCGCTGTCTAATAGCTATATTTATCACTCTCCCCACAAGATAGGAACCTCAACAACTTCAAAATGTCTGAACAAAACTTCCTGTTCCATGTTTTCATCAACTATACATTAGGAACTGTGCATGAATTGAGCTTTGTGCCCCCCCCCCCCCCCCCCCCCCCCACCCCACCCAAAAATAATGTGCCTAACAGTCGACACACACTCACATTTGTGATGCTCTTGTTTAGGTGTCTGGCTGCGGGGAAAGAAGAACAAAGAGCAAAACAGTTGCCGTTGAATGATGGATGAAGGAGGCCATCAGCAAAATTGTTTGTGCTGATTTGATGCCTATTAGAGTATACTGCATGTGTGTGCGTGCAGTGCATGATTGGATGATTACATTTGATTGTGTGTGTACGGAGGAGGGGAGGGAGGGTTGAAGAGAGACGGAGACAATGGGTAGGATCATTAGTGTGATCCGCTTCATTTCATCAAAAAGGTCCATTTTGTGCAGTTTGTTCTTCCTGTTTGCTCAAACACTGAAGCAGAGACTCATGTCACTCATCTCGGATTGTTAATTTGTTGTCAGTTGGTACAGTTCGTGTGGCTGACTCCATCTGAACTTGCAATTAAAACAGCTTCTTTTTTTTTCTATTTTTGCCTCCTAGGATCAGTTTGACCTATTTCATACTTGGCACTTCTGAAAATCAGCAATAACTTTTCTGTTGCAGTATTTCTCTTTTTTTTTTAAGCTTCAGCAATATGAATGATATACTCAGAGCAACCACTGTGCAAAGCCGGGCAAAACTAAGCAGCCCCTTTTTTCACAGCCACATTGATTTCTTCAACTGTACGGACAAAGCATATGTATGATCACGTCAGCGTGGTCACAGATGATCTTCGACTTGTCTTTCCAGCATGTATACACCTTGAAGCTGTCAGCTCCTTCCATTTTTTTCCATTTGTTAGTCCTTCTACCTGGTCGTATTGATTTTCCCATAGCTGTCTGCCAGTAAGTGCTGTCTGAGACCATATCTGAAAGCTGGCCAGAGTGATCTAGGGGACAGCAGGATGTCCAATACATTTACTGAAAGCACTTCCCCTGTTGATGCCTTTCACTGAATTGATTGTATGGAAATGGAGGTCTGCTCAAGCCTCTCTGATTTAACCCCCCACTGAGACAACCTGTACGGATAAGAATATATGGATATGCGCCAGCAAACATAAAGAATAAAGATATTGAGGATCATTCTGTCATAAACACATTCATGCATAAAATTTATATCACCTGCTACCATCACAGCAGAATAAAACCTGACACTAAGCAGTGCTGTCTTCATTTAGTCTGCCCCACAGCGTCAAGGCGAGCCTGTCTCTTTCTCCATCTGGGCCGGGACGGGTGGGCAGCGGCGGGGGCTCCCCTACATCCAAGATGGGCTACTGCGGAGGGGTGCCAGTGGAGGACATGCAGGCCCTGGCCATTACTTCTCTTACGGCAGCAGATGTAGCCAAACAGTATGAGCACATCCGCGAGCTGGGGAAGGGCACGTACGGCAAGGTGGACCTGGTGGCTCACAGAACACAGGGTGAGTTGGTAAAGGCATCAAGATCTGTTCCTGTCTCACATGTCGTGATTGTCAACTATTTTTTTTTTTAAATCACTTATCAATCAAGTGTAAATAAAAAAGGAAATTTAATCAAACAGATTGTTCTGATCTCAATATCCACATTGTGCCAGGATGCCTCACAGCTGACGGTAACCGGTTAAGGCCGATCAGCGTGTTATAAAGTGTCAAGGCATTGTGCCAAGAAATTTAATTTCAGCACAGTTAAAAGGGGTTTGTTAAGGATTTTTGTTAGGACTACTGTTTAATCCTCTGTTATAAGAAAATCAAGGTTAGAGAGCTGACTGGCTCAGGCTGAAAGCAGTATAACTAAGCATTATAAAGTAGTGCAGAGGGAGGCTGAGGGGCTGAGAGGCCATTGGAGATTAACAGTGCTGTGTGCACACTAAAGAGCCTCTGTATTTCTGCAGCTATTAACGTGAGCAGCTGGCTGTACGTGTGTAATGGAGGTGTGATTCATTCACTGTATGTGTTTATATGAATGAAGCTAGCAGCTGTTACAAGACAGGGTTGGGTAGTTCTCGTAGAGTATCAGGCAACACTTGCAAATTCACTTTTAATTGCTTTTTTTTTTGATAATGATTTGAATATTTTGAATAGTAACATATTGGCAGTACTTGATATGATATGATATACAGGTTTAATAGACCAAAGTTGAATTGTGTCTGCTCATGTGTTCTGTATATTATGTCTGATCTACGTAGGCACCAAAATGGCGCTGAAGTTTGTTACCAAGAACAAGACGAAGCTGAAGAGTTTCCTGCGGGAATACAGTCTAACAGGCTCACTTAGCTGCAGCCCTTTCATCATCAAAGTCCTGGACGTGCTTTTTGAGACGGAGGACAGCTATGTGTTTGGACAAGAATATGCCCCCGCTGGGGACCTTTTCGACATCATCCCCCCACAGGTAACGCTATCATCCTTCCTTCCACCAATCACCGTCCTCACTCAGCCAGAGCTGCTCCAATCAGTTGCCATGTTCAGACACGGCGGTTTTAACAAGCTCTCGTGGGATTGGAGCCTTGTCTTTGTCCTGCTTTTCTCTGTGCGCAGAGCTCTCACTTTGCTTTAGTGCTATTCCAGTTGATGTGTCGGGAGAGCTTGACTTCAAGGTTCTTCTGAAGACTCATTAAAAATGGTTGAAGAACTCAGAACTGAGACTCTTTTGTTTCAGTTTTCCTTTTTGGAGAAGCTTATCACTTTTCACTCTGTACTTCCATTCCTCCTCTCAACATAACCATCACCTATTCTTTCAAACAGTACTGTAACCTCACCATCAAGTTTTTTTTTTTCTTGTATCGCCTCCTATAGTCTCACCTCCTACACACTGTGCTGCATGTATTAGACTGTAATAATCAAAATCTCACTTTTTCTCTTTCTGTCTCCAACACTTTCTGTTGCTTGCTCCACTCTGTCTCTCTCTCTCAGGTGGGTCTACCAGAGGAAATGGTCAAACGCTGCATGCAACAACTGGGCCTGGCGCTGGACTTTATGCACAGTAAAAACTTGGTGCATCGGGATGTCAAACCTGAGAATGTGCTCTTGTTTGACCGCGAGTGCCGCCGCATCAAGCTGGCAGACTTTGGCATGACCCGGCGCGTGGGCTGCCGTGTGAAACGGGTGAGTGGCACCATTCCCTACACGGCGCCAGAGGTGTGCCGGGCCAGTCGTGCTGAAGGTTTCCTTGTAACCACCAGCCTGGATGTGTGGGCGTTCGGCGTGCTGGTCTTCTGTATGCTGACGGGCAATTTCCCCTGGGAGGCAGCGCTACAGGCCGATGCCTTCTACGAGGAGTTCCGGCGCTGGCAGAAAGCAGGGTGCCCTGTGGGAACGTACCCGTCTCAGTGGCGCAGATTCACTGATGATGCCTTGCGCATGTTTCAGAGGCTGCTCGCCGCTGAGCCGGAAAAACGCTGTGGAGTCAAGGATGTCTTCTGCTTTGTCAAGTATGAGCTGGTCAGCGAGCTCAGGCGCAGAGCATCCTGCCGAGCCAAGAGAGGGGAAAGGTCAAGCTCGGGAGTGTGTACTGGCAGTTGTACTTCATCCTCGTCCTCCACTACAACACGTTCCTCCCACCGACACCCTGAGCCCTCCACCCCTCCAGGAACATCTTGCTTGCGCCCAGCACCACTCAAACGTAGTGTCCTGTCTGACCCGCTGTCTCCCAGAGAGGAGTCTGGACAGCACCAGTCTCCAGGCCGAGACAAGAACAAAAGCCAGATGGTGATGGCAACTGCCATTGAAATCTGCGTGTGACCACGCTAATGTTAGCGCTGGAGACTTAGATAGCTTTTCACAGCAATAACAAACTGTGAAGAGGTGTTAATAACTACCACAGAGACTCCAGTGAAAAAGGAGACCGACTTTAACCATGAAAGAGAAAGCTCAGGATCACATCCACCGCTGTGAAAATGGACATCATCAATCAGCGGTACACACTCGGACAGCTCATCATTGGCACATGCCGCTTAGGTTTTGATTTGTGACCAAAGACTGCTTCCCAAGCTGAGCAGCCATGCAGGCAGCGTTTAACAGTCCGCTGATGATGTTCCTCTCAGCAGCTCATTCTACCATCCAGACATTCGTGTTTTCGGCTCATACACTGTGGTGGTGCTAATGATTCTATAATTAGATACTTCATGAAAACAGATTCTGTCTCTTCTCACTCATCAGTCCGTGTCTCTTTACTTTAGTCTTTATTCATCTACGAATACGAGCTCCAGGGAGGCCAAAACGTCACCTGATCAGTCGATGCTGTTCAGTCGGAGGCTGGTGATCTGAGGGCAACCTACGCAACTACATTCGTCCGCCATTTGTCAGACTTCCTGCCAACTTCCAAATGCATTTAATTTTGTCCTCGACATTTTTAAGAGAAAGTGTTCTAAAGAAAAAAAAAAAAAAAAGACAAAAAAAAAGAAAGCTTAATGTAGCAGTTTGTATGAGACGTCTTTTCACGAAGGTGTGTCGACTGAGATACAGATCATCAGTGATAGACACCCCCTCAGGACACTTCAGTGGGTCACTTCCTGTTTTATCATTAATGGAAAACCATCGACTGGCTGGAAGACACATCGGCCACTTCTGAACTGCTCTCAATGAGATTCATCTCCAGTGTAACGCAGTAGAATACAGGGATTGTACATTTTCTGAATGGAAAGGGTGATGGAACAAAGAGTATTGTTTCTTTTCTACCTGCTGTGTGTGTTTGGACATGTATGTGTGTGTTTCAAAAGCTAAAGCACAAGATTTTTGTAAAGGAGGAGAAAACTACGACTCTTTATTGTAAATAATTTGATATTTCTAGGAGTGCACCGTAATATCAGGTAGTTCAACTATGTAGCTGTACTAATTTTTCTACAACAGGGAAAGTGGGTTTTAGGGTTTTACATTTACTGTTGGGGCAAGGCACTGTATGTAGCAACAAAATGTGACAGAATGTACAGTCCACCACAGGAAATTAAATATATAGAGATATGATCTAAAACCTTTCACAATGTATAACATGGTAGCAGTTGCTGATCCCAGTTTTCTTTTACTGCTTTGGGTTTTTTCTGAACTGGACCAAGTTTTCTTGACCCAAATTGGTGAACAGACATCACTCATTTGTGCATTTTCCTGTGACCGTAACCTTATCATGAGCAACATCCATTTTCAGTGTACAATCATTTAAAGCTTAGAGCTGCTTTGCAGGTCGGCACCGTGCAAATTAATTTTCCCAGCATCACAAAACGTGTTCCAATATTTGATTATCGAGATGCAACATTAAACACACAATCCCAACTGCTCAGACTATGATGTTGCCCCCCCCCCCCCGTGCTCACCTTTAATTTAATCTTCCTGCCTCTCTCTGGGAAGCCATCCAAATGTGTCATTCGAATAGCAGAACCCAGGTGTTTTTTGTCTGCAGGAATGACCTCTGTGTCAGCCATTAATGTTCTGCAAGCTGTTGATTGATCCCGACACACAGCTTCCAAAAAGATACCGCTAATTACGAAAGCATCTAAAAAGCACAGTATGTTCCATGTGTATGGTTCAATGCATGCTCATTACCATCACTTTCCTTGCTTGAATTGCTTTACTGTAATGTCAGTCAGGTGTGTGTGTGTGTGTTTTTGTCTTTACTTTTCTTATATACCCACTCCTCCCATGACAGCCCATCAGCTCTGTCGCTATAGTGACAGCACCAATGCTCCTCTGGTTCGGTTTCTGTCCTGTCTTCTTGAACGTCAAGTCTAATTGAGCCCAAATGAAATAACTGGTCACTAACCCCCCCCAAGTCACCCACAGCTCCTCCAGACAGCTGCTGAGCTTATTATACTGGAGGACTCATTTCTGCATATACACATTTTCTTCAATTTTATGAGCCAGTTCACAGACCAAAGTCTTTATCCATTTTCATCTTACATAATCAGAGCCGTTGATGGTCCCTATCATTTCCCTCGTCTCATTCCAGCCTCACTCTTGATTTTGCAAAGGTGACCTGATTGAGGCTGAAGCCTTGTCAAAGGGGTGTATTGTATGCTGAGATGCTGGCTGCCTCATAGCATTTGTCAAAAGGTAATCCGTCAGTAGATTGTAGTGGGGTGTGAATCAGCCCTGCTTTACAACAAAAAGACAGGGATTAGAAGGATCCTCATATTGTGTGCTTAAGGTCAAGTAACACAACTTAACTCAATGAAACATAACAATGGGTTGCATGATGCTAAATCATTGCAAAACACAACGCTGATGTAACATAACATGATACAAGATCACGGTACATTAAAATATGATGCATCATAACATAAGGAAATTTAACATGACAACATATGACACATAATAACATGACATCATATGATGGTGTGTCAAGATGACATAAGAGGAAATATAAAATGATGCATCATAACATAAGGTAATGTAATATGATTCAACGTAATATGATCCATCATAACATGACACATCATAACAAACTTAAATATACATGTAGCCCCCAACTTGAGTCAGTGCTCTGATGTGAGCAGCTTTGGCTTTGTATTCATCACAGCCATTATCATCATTAGACATAGACATAGCAGTGTGCACAGTTGTTTCTCATGGACTGTTATAACAGGAATTGTCAAGTTTAATGATGAGGTGTCAAATTATATAAAGTTTTATTGAAGCTCTAGAGAGTAGCCTTCCTCTTACCCAGTTTATCCTTATCAAATTATCAAACTGTTTCCTGCCAGCAAGTGTTGTTGTAGAATCTCATGTAAATACTATATGTATTGTGTCTTTAACAAAAACGGAAAAAAAAAAATATACAAAATGTTAATATATGTTGAAATAAATTTATGCACCACGTCGTGGCTCCTGGGTATTTCTGTGGTTAGTTAGAAATACTGTGGTGGAATTTTTTTCTGCCAGTGTTGGCAAAGCTAATTCAGCCCAGCTTTGTATGGTCCCCAGACTGCACATTAGATGAAGGTCAGCTTGAATCACATGTGATTTCCCGAGGCTTTGGTCTGCTTCACCAGCGAGCCCCCAGACTACTTTAATATGCTGACTTCCTTCCGAAAGCCCAATTAACACATCTGTAGATAGGAATTATCTGCTGCCCTCAAAAGAGCAAATGAGTTCAAGGGCGGTTAGAATATGGCACCGAAGATGGGAACAGTTATCAGCCCACCACCCCTTCTTACTGCGTTTCAGCTGTGGTGTCAGAGTGGAGGAGTTTGCTCAAGTTGTTATCGGACTGAGTTTGGACAGTGGCGGTAAGCTGTGGTGTATCTGCCACTGAGAAAAGCTAATCAGTTCAGACAGTGCAAGAGAAAGGAAAGGTCAACCATGACACGCAGGGCTTGTGTAGTGAGTGGAAGCTTGTCCTTTGTGATAGCTTGTTCTCTGCCCTTAAAGGGCTACAGCAGCCTAGTGGCAGTGTAAGAGTCCTAATTGTGTTAGCTCCAGTGCTCAGCTGGGAAAAAAAAAAAAAAAAATGGAAGATGCTAAACTCAGGCTGAGCCAAAAAGTGGATGCATTTAATGCCACTTGAATTTAAAGTATCAGGTCATCCACATCACAAAAAGCACAAACATTTCCCCATGAATCCGAGTGGCATCTACTATTTTCTGGCTAAAGCATCACATTTAACTCAACAACAGCAACTTGTCTTTGGACAAACAGGATAATTCACATACATGTTGTTGCTGCTTTTTTTCCCACGACTATTCAATAACAATCTACATGCCTACATACCGATATGGGTTAAGCAGGAAAATATGTTTGTTTTTTTCCCTCCATTGGGCTGAACTGACCCTGCAATGATTCAGCAATGCTGGATTATTCCTCAGTTGCAGCTTTTAAAAGACCGTCAGCTAAACCAAATTGATTCCCAGGACTGAAGGAAGCTGGATGTTAAGCCTTCAGTAAGTGGTCCAGGAGCATGGGCAGCTAGGAAAGTGATCTCCCTGGATGCAGCTGTCTCCATGAGATCGAGTGTTAAATCCTCCTCAGTTATGCTCCCTCAGCAAGGGCTAACGTCGGCAACATGAGGTCACTGTGTAAGAGACGGAGAGACCACTCACTGTCCCGATTCATGTCAGCACATCTAAAACGTCAATTGCCAGGTTTCACAGTGATCTCTACCATGTATCGCTTGGATAAGATTTCATGTAAGTGCCATTAGAACCCTCGGAGAGAAAAATCCCACTCACACTCTCAACTTGATATAATCACAGCATGAAATGTTTGGCAGAAAAAAAAAGAGGTTGTCATGTCCTTGTAGCTTCACTTGGGTCTGTGAATGAAAGAGAAATCGAAGAACAGTAAATAATTCAGGTAAACTTGCAGCACATTTTCCATTTTAAAGCACATTTTTAATGCAATAAGTTAACCCTAAAAGTTTTATGTGGCTTTTAAACACAGAGAGTGCTCACACATGTGGCTCACAACCTCCAAATTCTGCCTGGTAAGAGCTGAAGCTATTGTACAGTGTTTCCAAAGCTGTCTCACAGATAAAGATGAGGACAGATTTGTACAATCAGAGGTCACAGGCATGTAATTACTGAACATTTCTGCCTTGCTGGTGAACAATAAAGAGATGCAGCTGTTGTGTCTTTACATGAACCACCAACTGTGGTTTTTTTTCCAGTGGAAATTCAGCTGCGTAAGAAGACAAACAAGTACAGGCGAAGCATTCTTCCAGAGGTTGTATGCATAGTAAACAAAAGGAGGCTGATATTTTTAAGCGCTCTAAGTTGCAGACTGCAGAGTAATATTATTTTCTGCTCATTCTAACACCACAGGGAACATACTGTACAGTATTAAACCTCCTGCGTCACCTCAGCTTCCTGCCTCTGCACCTACAGATGAATCACCCTGAAACCGTCGGATGCACCACGAACTATTCCTGTGTCCCTGATGTATTCTGCAAAACAGCTGCAGGCATGACGCTGGAAAAGCTGCCGGAGAGTCGAAAGTAGGAAACTCAGATAGTGATAGTGATCTCAGCAGGGGTTGTCTGTGAAGGGAGGTTCCCCGCTCCCTCAGATCTAGACTGAGGCGTTATGTGAAATAGTGTCTGATCACAGCTGGAGAGGGAAAGGAAAGGACAGGAAAAGAGTGTCAGAGCGGAGAAAACAGACAAAGTGAGTGTACACCGAATTCAGTGCAGAGGAGTGATTAGAAAATAACCTTGTTTTTCCAAAATGTGTGCTGTTTTTAGGTCGCGGCAAACCTGTACTCCGTCAGTAACCTATTTATGTGTACTGTATGCGTGTTGCCTGAGGTATGCCACTAAATTTTGTCAGTGTCAGACAAAAAACTCTCAGACAGTGTGTGGTCGTCTGCCACCATTGCTATAGCAACTGAGAAGGTCTCTGTTTAGAAGAAGAGCTCTGAAATTTTCTTTCTTGTTTTAGAAACCAGCGCCGCATTCCTTGCTGTGGGGGTACTGTACAAGCGCTTTCTCTCGAGCGTTTGCTTGTGTGTGTTTGTTTAGGTTTATAATACTGAAACATTTTGTCCTTATGTTAGAGTGGGTATTCTGTCTCCAGTACAGATGGCTCATTAAGCTGCAGGACGCCTGTTTGTGCTGCATTTTACCATATCTCTACTTCAGTACACAACTGGCTTCCTCTGTACAGAAGATATCCAGTATCATTTGTACAACAGGCTACAATGTACAGTGCTGTATGTGCACATTATGTTCTGTGAACGCTGATGGTAGGGCAGCATCAGCATTTCCAAAATCGCCCTCCAGACATTTTACAATTACTTTTCAAAATATTAAGATAACCGCTGAGAAGACCGCCACATGAAATTTGCCCTGATCCCCAGTGTATGATACATAACGAATCTGATGAACCTTTGACCGTCCCTCTAGCACACAGATTCTGATCAAATCTTCCATAGAGTATGAATCATGGCGTTTTTTGAGACCTCCTGATCTTTCCTCTTGTGCCACAAACAGGCAAAGAAAAGTCTAAATTTAACAGGAAGATTGACAGAAACATTTACTGACAGCATTCTCTCTTTCCTCCGGTCAAAATTTAGTACACAGAATATCATAATCTATCACAATCTAATGTTTAATAGCATTTTAGATGGATATTAGATGCACTGTGGAAGCATACTGCAATGTAATTGAAGGAATCCTGAAATAAGTGCAACCCAATATTAAAACATAATGAAAAAAGGTTTCTGAACAGCAGGTGTTTATGTGAGCCAGGATCCAAAACATGGTAAGATCTAAGCATTATTTTGGGAGGCTTGTCTGTTTAATTAATTAGTTATATGCTCAGATGGCCACAAAAACAAAACATGTCTGAATCCTGTTTTACTGCTTGAAGTCACATTTGAATGTATTAATCATGGAGAATCCTCTTGAACAGACTCTTGTGGCTCTAAATGAAAACCACAAGCTTCATATTTTCATTCATATTCATATTATCACCACTCAAGGCAGAAATTCTCCCTGCATTTTGAAGGCTGAATGTGCACTGTCTGCTGCCACGAGACCTGCATGCGCCACCCACCAACATCTGTCATCTCCCATGCTTCAATTCTTCCAGCTCTTCACCCCCAGCCTAAAAAGGACAAATCCACCATGTTGTTATGTATCCAAAATCTGTGACGCACTGCTTCATCCAAGGCTGCTTAATGACACTTTCCCAATGCATATCTGGAACATTAAGTTGAATGAAAATGAAAAGTAAACAAATATCTGAAGGAACAGGAATGACAGAGCATATGTGAAATAAAACAACAACAACAACATAGGAGCTCTGCTTTTATCATCCCTTCGAAAACAGAGAAGAAAAGAATATTGATCACAAACAAGTGATGATTTTTGAGAGTTATTCGTGGTCTGTTTTTGCCTTCTCTGTGTGAAATAAAGGGCTGTCGACTATATGCAAAAAAAGAACTAATAGATTTTGAAGTTTTGCCAATAACAACATACATTTCAGAACATCAAATACATTTTCATAAAGCTTTGTGAATTCTTATTAGTGTAATCCTTTGCTATCAATCTGATGATACCGGGCAATTTGCTAGACCAAATCACTCACTGCTAACTAGCCAACTTTAGCTGCACACCTGCCAATGTGGACACAAGCGACAATTATGGGTTAATGTAAAATGCTACAATGAAGTCATGTAGTCATAATGTTAATGTTAATGTCTATCTTAAGTTTGCTAACATTAGCTTAGCTATGATAACCCACTGCGCACTGTTGCTAGAGTGCATTAATGTGCTGTTTCGTCTTTGAAAAAATAAATGGCCTCACTTCAAAACAATAGTTTGACATTTTGGGGAAAATGCTTATTTGCTTTATTGCTTAGAGTAAATTGATACCACTCTTATCAAAGTCCTTACAGTCTTTTTCTTTTTCTTTCTTGGCTGAGAGCAGGTTACCTTCAGACAGCGCCAGGCTAGCTATTTTTCTCTATCTCCATTGTTTTTGCTCAGCTAAGCTAATAGACTGTAGCCGTCATTCAAGACAGCAGATGTTCTCTATTTCTCAAAATGGCTAACTATTCCTCAAAGCATTTATCTGCATATGCTGGAAATTTTGACATGATATCAAAATCATCCCTGTATCCTGAGGTGCGTCGGCTTCTTAACAGTATTAAATGTCTTGGGGAGTATTTTTCCTTATCTTTTCCCCTTACCCACTGTGGTTCTCTATCAACAAGGGAGAAAGCTAACTCAGAGGTCAGCATTGGTGATATGGAGACAGACATGCTGAAACACAACATAATCATTAATCATAGACCAAAACTATTATTTTTTTCCTGCCTGTAAACAGCACAACTCCCTTACGGATTGTGGTAGACAATAGCATCGTCTGCATGTCATTGCCAGCTTGTAAATTGCAAAGACCCCAGGGATGCTGCTCAAGCGCTTCTCATAATCAGTGTCGTTACTTTCAATTATCTGCTAATGACTTTCGGTAACAAGTGGGGAAACAAGAGATGCAGCTGTGACAGAAGAATTACTGCTAGTGGCTCGGCAAAGATGATTCATGTCCACCAGAATTCGCTGATAGCAGGAAGGCAAACCACCATCTCCGGCTGGACATGGGAGATGATTTCCTGCATTGTGTTGACTGGATCATTTAAATGGCTTCTTATTTGGCTAAGATAAGCAGAGATTAATTATTTTTGCCTGATTGCGAACAGACCTGAGCAAGATTTACTTTCTTTATGGAGGCCAATACATGAACTGCTCACTTCAATAGCTGGAGCATTTAACAACAAACAATATGATAGGAAATACTTCCCATCAATATTTTCATTTGCAGTTTTTTTTATTTTTTATAATGACTACCTACCAGTCAGTCTCTCGGTTAGTGTGAGGGGTATTTCAGACGCCTGCTGGGACATGGATTTTGTATTATTGAGAAAATAGCCTGTTGCTGTGGTTAGAGAGCACTTCAACACTGTGATGCTGTGATTGCACCTGTGGTGAGTAAAAGCTAAAGAAGAGTGGTCTGCCTCACCATCATCATCATCATCATCATCATCTTCAACTTCTATGTAGTTCTTTTTTTTTGTCAAAAGACTAGAGGTATAATTTTAACACAGTATATTGCAAAAGATTTCTCTAATAAATTGGCAGTCACATTCCTGTCCTCTGTGGTTATGACTGTGTTCCTTGTGTTAAGTGAGGTATTCGCAATTTAGCATTGTATTTCCAAAACGCTATAGAAGAATCAGTGCAGCAGCACCGAGATATCCTGTCCCCCAACTATAAAAACCCAGAAACAATTAGTTTCGTTATCAGTTAGTAAATCTGTAGAGAATTAATCAGCAACTATTTTGATAACAGATTTATCACTCCAGTGATATTTCAAGCATAAATGCCAAAAATTCATTGGTTTCAGCTTTTCAAATGTGAGGATTCTGTGCTTTTCTTTGTCATATATAATACTAAAATAAATATCTTTAAGTTTTGGTCAAACTGCGATGGGCTCTCTCCTCAAAATGTTGAGTTGTTCTTGTAATTTTGTTTTCCGCCATTGTTGTCCGGTCTTTCTGCAGTTTCTTTTAAGTGCAGTTGTATTTCGTGCAGGTTTGTCTTTTGTTCTTATTCTAAGGGGTGCAACTGAATCAATGGAGGTGCTTTCTGCAAAGTTAACCAAGCTGTTAATTACAATGGACACAGGTCAAGGGAGGTGTTGAATTCTCATTTAAAATGGACATGAAACGATCTGCAGCATCAGAGTGAAGTAAACGCTCTCTTATTGTGCAAGGTGGGTGAAAAATATGCCAAAATGATCAAAGATAGCAACATCAGTGTCTGACGTAAGAGAGGTAGAAAGTCCTCTAGTGATAACATGAAGTGTGTGGCCACGCTCAACTGACTGAAGCCCGTGGAATATAAAAGATTATGTAATGCAACAGCCAGCATCTGATTTCACATCAACACTTAAAATCACCCATGATTAGAATATTGTCGTACCTGCAGAGACTTGTCGAAAAATGTCAGAGAATTCATCAAAGAATACAGGACTGTGCTCCGGGGCCTGTGGACCATAACGATATGAATAGTAGGGTTGCATTTCAGAAAGACAGCATGATATTCAAAGGAGGAGAAAACCACCAAAATTCAATGTTTTATGATGAAAGAAAGAGGAAAGGAGTGAGTAAAGTTTGAGTTAGGTGGCGAGGTCTGTCAGTACTGCCCGTCCACTTGTTCCAAGCCAGGTCCCAGTTAGAAAATAAATGAGGTTATTTATGATGAAATACTTGATAGAGACCTTACATTCATTTTCAGTTTGGTTACATTGGAGAAGAATATTAAATTTGCCTATTTATGTTTATGTTTTTCATCTGGGAGGCTTGGGAAACCAGATTACTGACGTCCATTAGCTTTCTCTCAGCCTGCGCCTCAGAAGGCTGGAAGGCCTTGGTCATGTGTTTGATAGCCATGTTGACATGTCTTTCCATGTCCTCAGTTAGGCCAAGGGAGAGGGTGGAGCAGAGCGAGGAAGAGGGTGATAGTTTGACGTCCACATCACAGTCTTTAGTATCATGGGTTGCTGTGTAGGAATTAGGGTGGATGCAGGGAAGATGGTTGAACATCTTTATGTGATGAGCAGATGGATGGAGAAGTGAGTATTGTAGGTTAATGGTGAAAAGCTTCATCCCAGATCTATTTAGGTGAAGTCCATCCGTTTTAAAGAGGTGTCTACGCCTCTGAAAGCAGTCTATCCTACAATTAAAGTATTAGGTTAATGTGACTGGTGGTTTGAACCTGGATTTCTGACAGTCATCGGGTTCGTTCTGTAGAGCCATTAACCTGGTTTTCAGTTTTAAGGTCTCTCTTTTGCAGTGGAATAGCCAGAGTAGGAAAATGGCTCTGATCCCGTGGCACTCTCTCTTTGTTATCCTGGTGTGTGAACTTTGAGTTTAGGCACTTAATTGATTTTTTTTTTCCTGGGGTTTGCCTGAAAAAATAACAAAAATCAATGACATGTAAATTTAATACGAAAGCAAATAATCAGGGGGGATTTTGGGGGGTAACATATGTTCAGCCAGGCTCCTGTATTTTCTTGGAAAATGTTACAATTCTCCTAATATGACCCCTCCACATGTGATATCTTCAAAAAGGTGCTCACAATTAGCTGTGCACCTGAAGACCCAAGTACCCGTGAAATCGGTGCCTGTGACCTTGAGGAAGTATTAAATGTGTTTGTGTGTCCTGCGCCTTGAAGCTGCAGCAACTCAGAGTGAAGCTGCAGTGATTCTGATGGAAAAAGGAAGTCAGCCTTCTCAGTGTCAACACAGGCAGGTCTCTTTTTCTCACCCTGAATTAAATATCTCAGTGATATAGTATATCCCATCCCAGCAGTTTTTGACCATTAGCGGCTGCTTGATGAAACTTGGTGCCCTGCTGCTCCGACAGTTAACGAAGAAGCCTCAGCTTTGACGTCACACACTAGACTTATTCACCTCAACACCCATGGCACCGCCACCAGCCATGGACGAGTGTGCACAGGAGACACTCTGGGAATATACTCTCCCCTGTCTGTAGCAGATAATTCAACCAGCAGTGACCCAGCACAGCATGCAGCCCCTGCCAGTGAAAGAATGAATCCATTTCAGTTCCTGTGTGACGCACTTATGGAGCAGGATTAGAGTCAGGAGAGATGGTATTGGAATTTCATAAATTTGAATTTGTCATGGTCATATGAGCAGTTTAATTTAAAAAGGACAAGGTATAAACCTAGTACATGGCTGGACCCTGTATGGGTGTGAACTGTGGGCTTAGGGCTACGCCTCTTGTTACAGGCAGTCATGCAATCACCCAGCTGCGCCGGCCTACTGGCTACTCAGGATCTGCAGGGAAGGGTAGTCGCACTTTGAATTCATAGAGCGTCACCTCCATTATGGCAAACAAACTGCATTTACATGTACCCTTATTGCCAAAGGAGGCAGAGGAATAACGAATAGGAATAACAAGACTGAGGGAGGGAGAGAAGCCATCAGTAAGTGAATAGCATGTGAACAAGAGGAACACCAGCAACCGGAAATGGCTCACTGAAGCACGTCAGCACAGCAATATAAGCCCTGTTAAGACGTTTTTTTATTTCTTAACGTATTAAAATAGTCATTTGACCAAATATGAATATCAAACAGAGGTAATCAGAAATAAATGCCTGTTACTTTCAGAAGTTGAGCTAATAAAGGCCCCATTCTGCTGTTGTGGTCTAGCCAAAGTAGATTTAGTCTCTAAATCTAGTGACAAATACACTAAGTTGGCAATACTGCAGGCTGCAGGCTGTAAACATCCCCTTACTAGAAACTGTTTGCACCAATTCATTTTGAAAGAGCAACAGCAAATGGGTAAACTCCAACTCAGTCATGTGGCATTTGGCCAACCAAATCCTGAACTTATGATCAACTCAACTACAATCACTCAGTCAGTCACTCACTCACAAACATTCACAATTACAGGGCTGGCTTACACTCCTGGTTAAATAATTACAATTAATTGGTAGTGTAGCCCTTTGATCAGCAGGTACTCTGAACCTGCTAAAAACTGACATTTTTCCAAGTGTACAATTCAGCATACATGAAGATTGAAGTTTTCAATAATGAATTGACAGTTACCAAATGGCATAATAAGGTAGATAACATTTGGTCCACTGACCTAAGGCAGTAAAATTTATTTTAGTAAATCACATTCAAACACAACTCAAGCTGACCAAAGTGATGTACAAAAGGATATTAAATAATAAAGTAAAAGTACAAACACAAAGAGAAACGTTCCAACGACAACAATAAACAACCAGGGACAAATACAGAATTATAGACATTACAACAGATTAGTGGGCCAAAGAGGCCAGTGAATAAAAATGTGTCTTTAGCCTAGATTGTAAAACATAGATGGAGGGGGCACATCTAATTTCTAATGGTAACTGGTTCCACAATTGTGGAGCAGCAACTGCAAAAGCTCTGTCACCTTTTAGTTTTAAGAGAGATTTGTTGTTAGATCTAAGAGACCCAGGAGCTGAGTGCCAGTGAATAAGGTCTGTAATGTAAGATGGGGCCTGACCATTTAGAGCCTTGAAAAACAATTAGCAAGGCATTAAATTGGATTCTAAAATGAACAGGGAGCTAAAGCAGAGAGGCCAGGACTGGAGTGATATGCTTGTAATTTTAATACCAGGCCAACATCCTTGTATCTGCATTTTGTACCATCTGCAGGCAAGTTATTGGAGACTGGGGAAGGCCCACATATGGAGAATGTAGTTGGGATGTTGCATATGTTTTGAGGTGGTCTAGCTTACTAGTGAGATGGCCTCTGGTCTTAGATAATTATTTAGATATTTTGGTTACTGTTTAACTGAAGGGAGTCATTTGCATCAGTAATAATAACAATAATAAAATATAACTTAATAATTACTGCACACTGTACTGTAGAACTGCTGCACTGATATAGTGGGGATCCAGGGAGATTCAGAGGCGTATGTGGCCGAAAATAGCTATGAACAGAAAAAGAAAAAGTTAGACATATGTTTATGTGCTACAGGTTGAGAACCAAGTGAGTCACACTCTACACCTCTATGAATGTACTGAGGAAAGTGAATCACTCTCACTGATTTCACTCCTGACAGCAGCTTCACGCCGCTCCGACTCTCTTGTCACAACCTGTGATCTCAGTGTTGTTTTCTGCGAAGTAGAGACAAAGTTTGATTGGGGTGACAGCAAACGCCGCTGGTTTCCAAGAGGTGATTAAAACAAGTCCCGTGAAGTGGTTTGCTTTGCATCTGGTGTAAACACATGTCTATGTTGCCAGGGTAATCTCAATACCTCTCCATGGTTGGTAACATGATATGACTGGATGCTTGTTGTTTGTGATTAAAACAGCTGAGGAGAGAAACGGCTTTTATGGAAGAAAACAGGAATCGTACTGAGAGAACCATCCACTTCCTGTAAGAGATAATTCATCATGAAAAAAGATGAGATGCTTTGGAAAGCTGCAGCAGCTCGGAGGAAACCTTAAAGAAATGACCTAACGACTTATTCTTCTCAAAGCAGCGGGGGGGAAAAAAAAGAAACAGTAGCTCAATCTTATTAACTGCATTAACACTAAAAATACATGGCAGCATAGACTACCTCATTAATTATCTCATTGTATATAATGTAATTAACGCAGTGCTTGCTCCTCAATTTGAACACATCATTAAAGCGAGCCGAGGGTCTTCTCAAGTACTGCATGTTGCTTGACTGATGAGGTCATCCAAGAGTTGAAGGTCAAGATCCCAAGAAGCTGATTTCAGAGCAGAAATGTTTAAAAGCAGCACTTATGAAAACATAAATTTTTGCAGCAAACACAGAAACTCACTGGAGGGACAGATTGATTGTGCGAGCTAGAAAAACGCTCCTTCCTCTCGTCATATCTGTGATATTCAGAGCGAGAGGGAAGGCAATTTGTCCTCCTCTTTTCAAACATGCTTGGCATCAAACTTGCACTCAGTCTTCGCACTTAATTCATCTTCATATCAGCGCCCAACACAGAGAGAAATAATACATATCAGAGTGTGTCCAGTTAATTACTTCCCTTCTCATAGACTGACAGGTTCTGAAAAATACATACTTTTGTCTGAAACTGTTTTTAATGAAAATGGTTAAATCTATAGTCAAATAAATTAAATGTTTAGAGGTCTGAAAGCCTAGTTTAATTTCTACGGTAAAACTTTACAATAAGAAATAAGAAACACATAATACATTAATATATTAATGCTTTACAGATTCATAATAAAGCCTTTGAGTTGCCTTGAAGGATCCTCTCATCTGCACCAGCAAAACATGAATTACTAATTAACTAAAAATTATTGTAGTGTAGCTTTTCAATTATGTCCCTATATCAAGCGTTATGCCATATATGTCAGATACATTATCACATACACATAAGTATATGAAAAACCCATAGTAAAATTTGTATATTGAAAATATTTACACGATTCATTTTTATAATGTATAACATGGTGAAAACATATTTGTTAACAATATACATTTAATTTATATATACAATTTTATAAAAACAACATACATATGAATATTCTAGATGTTTATATATGTCTTCAATTTCTTATTAATTTCAATGTCTATAGGAAAAGTCTCAGACCTTTGGACCCGACTATATTTAATATCAACTTACAGCATATTGACAGGCTTTGGGATGGATCTATATTTATGAAACATGTCTACAATATAAATATTTGTATCGGCTAGACATTGAAGTCAATACACTGCATGAAACTGTTCCATTTTCATATATAATATTTATTTTTTATGTATATTTCATATATGAAAATTCAGTAGGCCTATATGTACATATGTTACAGTGTTTAGTGTCTCTGTCTTCTTTGTTTATTTCTTAATTTTTTCAGATAAACTGAAGGATTTGAAAAAAGAAGTTGACATTTTGGAGATACTTGGTTTCTAGCAACAATGAAATGCAAGTTTATCGTCAAGCTGGGGAAGCATTTTTTCACCCACACACCAACTCTAATAAATCATTGTGTTTCCCCCTCGAAAATGTAATGTGTCTGATCATGTGCCCATTTGCCGTCACTTATGTGAGGAAAACAAAGAGTCTCAAATCCCAGAAAAGCCAAACACAGAAGTTGTCCTGGCGACCAGTGCGGCTGTGACACAGTGTTCTCCCTTAGATGCATCTGCATTGAGCACATAAGAAGCCCTTGAGGAGGAGGAGATATTAATAGTCTTCTTCTGAGGGTATTTTAACCATTTAAACTCATGGCATTCTTTCTGTACCAGGCATTTTTCAGACACAGCTTCGTCTTGACCTGTATATGAAAAGATGATTGAGAGAAAAGGTTTTATTCACAGTGGGCTATGAAGATTTTGTGATCAGTGTTTTGGTAAGTCTGTAACATTTAATTCTTTTCATATGCATGTATATGTACCCTCAAAATACTGAATGTTTATTATGTACAATTCTCATTTTACTCATTTCATTTTATAACCTTTATTGGGTTTATGATTTAATAGTCATAACTATTATCAAAAGGAAAGGCCAATGATTGTGTACAGTCTGTTTACAGGTCTTGGGCAGTGCTGCTACATATGTGAAGAAAAAAAATGAGTATGAAGCTTTTTGTGGTTCCAGGGGAAGCTGCAAAAACTCTGTCACTGAAGGTGGCGCCAGTCGGAGCTGAAGACTACAAGTTTGAAAACTATTTGGCACAGTGGTGGTAGAAAGAAGTGAGTTTATCAGACCTCTGTAGCCTGAACTCAGAGGCTCAAGGCTGCTGCAACTGTCAGCAGATGCAATTATGGGTAATGGAGGTACTAGAGGTTGAAATGGAAGAAGTGTGTGTACGGTATATGGTTTGATAACCAGTCTGACCAGATAAAGTTTCAGACAGATCTATCAGTTTGTAATAAAGCCTTTCTATTCAGCACTAAAGCAAATATTTTATTAACCACTGTTAACATCTTCAATGAAATATTTTATTCAAATTGTGCGTATATAGGCCTATTATGTAATTTCCTGCTATAGTTATTCCTCCAGTGTTGAAAAATAATGGGAACTTTGACCGTCACCTATTGATTGCATAAGTTTCACTTGGCTGGATTAACATGAGAATTTCTCTGCGTAAACTCCTGCCAGTTCCCTCCGAAATGAGTCTGGAAAAAGATACAGCTCCACCTACGGCGGTCAAGCCAGAGCCGTCTGTAATCAGACCTGGGAATAAGCTCAGTCAATGCAAAACGAAAATAAAGATATTAACAGCATCTGATTATGTGTCAAATGACCCATTATGACCTCTATATTGGGATGAGGTCGCCTCAATATAATTACAATATGTTCTGAGGTTCCGGTGTAAGCTTGTTACACAACACACTCAGTGGTTGATTAAATTTTGTCACATTACGTAAGCGTTTCTTGAAAGCTGGGTTGCCGACACTGTACAATGGTAAGCAACAGGAAAAAGAGTTTAAAATTTAATCATTCTTAAAGTACTTTGGCCTGTCTGACTGAACTGGCTGAGTCTTGGTGAGGCTGGCCCAAATTGAAACAGATGGAGCAATGCAGGGGAGCAATTTGGAAGTTAAAAGCAGGCTCGACTGCAAACATTTAAGGCGCTCCGCATCTGAAAACAGTTTGGAAGGATGGTGCATTTCAGGCAACCATCAAGCGAATGTTTACCATTATGAAACTCTTAAGACGGGAAGTGAAGCTTTGGAGAAGAAGGGATAAACACACAGCACATGCACACACACACACACACACACATATATATATGCACACACTACCGCCAATCAACAGCTGTAAAGTTGAGGTTGCCTAGCAGCGAACAAAAGGTAGCCTACAAGCTTCCTCTCTGCTCTCCTCTGTGCTGCTGCGGGCACCACTGTTTTGGATAAAATGAGTGTGATGAATGGAATCAGAAGTATTGTCTGCCGCGGGCATCTTCCTTTCTGTCCTGCACAAATCTATGCATTTCATTGTGGTGATAATAATCCAGAGAACATTTTCTACTGCCATGCTGACAATACAAGGCACAGAACTTTCATCATCATCACAGAAAAAAAAAAAAAAAACACTTTGATATTGCAGCCTTTATGATATGTCCGTTTCTCTGTGCCTCATTAACATTTGCTTTTCTAGTTAGATGGAAAAAAGAAAGTTTTCTAACGAACTGTGGGGTTATTAAAACAAAGAGTCTGCAAACACTGGTATGAGCTATAAGAGTGTTTTACTTTTTCAATTATTCAAACAGAAAAAAAAATCATGCTCATGATTACAAATCAGCACAAATGGATTTTAATTAGGGTTTTGCATTAGTAATTGTATTTTTTTTTTCCTACCCATATATTAATTAACCATATTACACGATTAAATACAGGGCTTCACCTGGTAAAAAAAAAAAATTATTCAATCTTATTCCTTGTGGTTATTTTCTTTTCTTCTCTCATTACTATGGGTTCTCAAGGAAAGAAGACTACATGAAGTATACGCCAAGGCTGCAAGATCCCATTTGCATCCTCTGCGTCTCCTCCTTCATAAATTTTTCCTTTCTGCCCTCCTTTGCATGCATGAAGGTTTTATACCCAGGTGTTTTACTAAAACGCCATAATACGCAGTACATAGTGATGTGAGTAATGCCATTTCATACTTGACTGATTAGCCCAGTCGAAACAACTTCAGAAACAGGATAATTGTGTTTTCATGCCGTCCCGGTGAGTCTATCACACTTCTGTTGAGGAGGGAGCAAAGCGCTGCTGCGCTTTGTTGCAATCATCCTCCTCATCATCAGCTAAATCTTATAAATAACTTAGTTACACATGTCAGCGTTCCCGTCACAGAGAGGAAACAACAGCTCTGCACACACAGCGATTCTGTTTACGCACGCTGTTCCAGGCAGTACGCTCATATCCTGGTTCAGATTCATTTCGTCTTTGCGCCTTATACCCTGTGTGATATTAAAACAGACAAACAGAGTTCTGGTCTGTTAATTCATCAAAGCACGAGGTTCATTAGTACGAGCGCTGGGAGAGAACGAAGGTCTGTGTCTGAGCTGTTTCTGCAGAGTGCAGGGATGTTATACGCTGTATGTAGTTATTGGGTGAAGCTAACAGGTCACAGAAGGAGGTGAAGAAAGGTGTGTGTGTAGGTAAAGTACAAGGACTCATATTTTCTCTTGCATATCCTATTCACAAACATTCCTGAACACAGGGCTACATAACGACATGAGGACACGGCCTTGGTATTTTATTAGGGAGGCGTTAAAAACATGTTTACATTGTACAAATAAAAAAAACTTACACATTTACATTTGACATTATCCCTGGAAGTGTGCCTTTATACCTTCATGGAAGAAATTCTGATTTATAGGAAAAATAATTCAACAGTTAACTACAATTACACACGACAAAATCCAATGAGTAAGAAAAAGTCGATATTTTCTTTTTGGTGTGTGGTCAGAATTTTCTGAGGAGGGTAAAGGATGGTTGGATAAAGGGTGGGTGGGGGGTTGGGGGCTCATGACCTCAGTATTTCTAAAATCCTGACTATAGCCATGCGTGCACAAACTATATTGTTTGTATATGACTGTATATATGAACACAATATGTTCAATAACATCACAAAAACAGAACTACAAATAAAAGTGATGATTAACAGCGACAGCACTTCTGTATTTTTCAGCTGTTATGGTGTTTACATGTCAGCTCCTTCATGATAATGTGACACAAGATGAGACATTCACAGCCAGTCGTTCCAAACAGCATTTGTACCGACTGTATTGTAAGCTAGCTAGCAAGAGACGCACTGACTGTGTGTAGTGTGTGTGTGGGTTTGTGTGTTCTTTCCAGTGAGTTCTGAGTTTAGTTTAGATGCAGAGCTGAACACAAACACACCAACACACCAACACACCAACACCGTCCTACAGACACAGTTCGTCCATTGCTGGATTGCAGCCAACGTCTGTACAGTAGGTATCCTACACCACCTGTATTCCCCCTTGAGATACTTACAAAGGTTGTAAAAACCATCTTATTCTACACATGAAGCCATATGATGCCAACACATATTAAGCAACCATACCTAAGTGAATATGCCTACACTGAAAGACAGATGTCTTGTGCATTATTTTTATCCACATTTATCCAAAATTCATCCTGACAACTTGAGAATTAACAATAAAGCCTCTTCAGTTAGTGATACAAATATGGCAAATCTTTTAATGGTAAAAATCACAGAAGTGGATCATTACCTAATCACTTGTGGTTTAAATCAAAATCAATCTGTTTACCAAGCTTCACTGAAATCTATCTATACCCTTCTCAGGTATCGTGCTGACAGGCTAACATGCCGGATAACTAATTGTACTGAGAAAATATCATAAAACACACAATTTAAGGCTCAGACACACATAAAAACACAGGCACGGGGGTACTGCACGTCCTCTGACATTATTACAAGCATTCCTAGATATATACCCTGTTACACTGCACGGCTGCATTCATTCTTGATGCTATCACTGTGCTGCAGCCATTACCTGTTTAAAGAGGCTTGTATATCATTCACTCTGGTTGAGCTCTAAGTAATACTGTAATGAAAACATATTTAAAAGTAATTCACCACAGACGGCCGCACCATGGAAATTGATTTAACTGGAGCCTTTTCTATTTTTTTTGAGCGCACTGCGCTCAAACAAACTCAGCAGGAGGTGTCACCTGTAATGAAACCTTTTACTGCTGCGAATTCAACACGACATTTAAAGTGGCTATAATTTCTATTTTTTTCCCCAAACACAACGTATCAAATGACAATGTGAAAACAATGTGACAATGTCGTTTCTAATGATGAACGTGGAGAGAATTACCTGCAGCCTCCCCGGGCTTTACACATCTATATAGTGACATTCAGTTCATTGTTTAGCTGTCCAGCCCACAACTTTATTGTTCTGGTTCAGTCTCACCATCTCACATTATGTCGTTAACGGTCAAAACAGGTTCTCGGTGAAAAAACTCTAAAAACCTACTGTACACTACCTGTTCAGCACCAAACAGTAGAAAGACACAGTTAACGACTAGCTGGTGAACACAGTGGAGAGCCAGATATTTCCCTCGAGAGGTGGTAGAGACCAAAAACAGCGCTAAAAGAGAGTGAATATTAGACTTATATTTGCTCGGCGGCCGGAAACATGACTTAAATGAATGGTAATGTTCCTAAAAAAGGTTTGCCAAATCAACTTAAATGCAACCCTGTCTGCTTGAAATTACATTTTATATATTACTAAATTGTTTTCCCAGTTATGCAGTGGAGAGAAACGTCTAAGCTCTCTATTTACTTACAGCACTGGAGCTGCTAGGAAGTGGCTGGTGTTTCAAAGCTCATAACAGTCACACCAGAGCCCAGGCTTCACATCCTGACTCCCGTCTGTGCTTAGTTTTCACTTTAGTTTATAGTTAGGGAAAGAATGTAAACACAATAATTAAAATTAGCATTAGCATTTTCTGTATCAAACTAGACCACACTCTGTTGCTAACCTTCACCAAGTGCTGAAGGGCCTAAACATAACCACAGAAAAATGTAAAAATGCTGTTGTAACTACAAGTGGATGTTGTGCTGCAAGATCAGGTATTGTGGCAGAAAACAAATACATTGTCAGTGAACTTTCTGTATTTACATTTAGTATGTGCAGTTTTTGCAACTTGCTAAATATGCTAATTAAAAACATCTTTGCTTTATAACAATAGAAAATGTAATCTGGTCAGCATTATTTTCTCTTCTTGTATTAGCCTTTGAAAATTAGATTCGTATGAATTTCTAAAAGACAGGGTTTTGAAGGGTAATGATGTGTCAATGTTGTGTTCACAAGTTGATTCTGCTGCCCCCAGTTGGTTAAACAAATAAATTATTGCAGGTGTGAAGTGGGGAATAAGCAGAGGGAGGTCATTATGCAAAATAGAACAGTAACTTCTACAAAGACCTTGTGAGGTCAGTCGTGTCTGACGGCCTCAAGAGCTTGCAGCATGTGGGAGATTGCTATTCAGCTCCTGTAGTCAAGTTTAACGCTGCTGATACAAAAGCTTGTAGCTCTTATTTTGATTCAGTGCAACACACAGTGTTTTTGCAATGTGCAAATGATCACTATAACAGTTAAATAATTTGTTGAGTTCATTTTGGTGTTTTTTAGTCTCTACTCAGGAGGGATTTGAAGATGAAACAAGGGAGAGCTTTGAATGCAAGTGGATCCCCCTCCAGCTTCTCTCTAAACATCACTTCAATTTGAAATACTTGCTTGGTGTAGTAAATTGGCATTTGCCTCGCCATGGCGTGCACAAACATTCATTCATCAATCTGTCCCCTCTCACATTCCCCCTCTTCATCTGTCTCCCTCAGTCGCCTCCCTTTCCACTCCCATTTCCTTGTCTCCTTTCATTTCTCGCTCTTCTCCCTGCCTTCTTGCTCAGTCTCATGTTTCCCTTTTGCCACCCCCCTACCCCTGTCTGTTTCTCTCCTGAGGACTACACCACCTACTCTTATGAATACATCTGCGTCATTCTTCCCATGCAGCTACGTCAGACCTACTTAAGGATCCTGAGGGGGGTAGTGTTTTTTGTAATGCACCCTCATCCATGAAGACGAGTATGTGAAGTGTGGAGGGAAGAGATGGGAATGAATGAGGCTTAAGTAATTGGGGAAATAGAGAAAGAGGAAGTTATGGAGCGGTGGGATGGGTAGCAGGGAGAAAGAGGGCGAGAATGGATTGTAAAGGAGAGAAAAGGGGAGAGGAGAAAATGGGGTGCAAAGATGAGTGAATGCATGGGCTCTGCTGCTTGATAATGTTGCATAATGTGTGCACTTAATAATATATATATGTATCATAATGTATCATGCATGTGTCATCTGTACATGTGAGCAATTATACAGCACTAAAAAGCTAAAAGACTGTCCTAATCACATTCTGTGCTCCTGGTCCCAGTTACAGTCTGATCCAATATTTCTCAAATAACGTGTTTCCAAATTTATGCAGAGCGAGGAGAATGCTGGGGTGTTTTGTACTCAAAGCAAACAAAGAAAGAATAAGGAATGGGGCTTTACAGTATACATCTGAGTCTGATTCATAATATAATTCCTGGATCGGGCGCAACCCAATTAACATTATAGTTAAGATGCATAACATGTGAACGCAACATGCCGATTTAAATCCAGATGGGGACTTTGCTGTATGTTACGCCCCACTGTCTTTCTCTCCCTGTGTTTCCTGTTTACCTCTACACTCCAAACTATCAAAAAAAAAAAAAACAAAAAAACAAAAAAAAAAATTATATATAATATATATATATATATATATTCTGGATCGGCTCAATCCCGATTCAGAGGATCTCCTCAGGACATCCCCTCTAAAAAAGATAAACATTTAAGAAGACTGCCCATTTTTTTAAGCTTCAGTGTGATGTATATTCAAAGTAGAAAATTTGGAACAGCTTACAAGGTGACTTATGTGGAATCTAGTATGGCTCTAAAAATCAGGTGCAAAAATTTAACTGAAGGAAATGGAAAGAGGAGAGAGAGAGGTGAATAAAAATGAAATTTGCATTGTAAGAA
Source organism: Seriola dumerili (assembly GCF_002260705.1). NCBI lineage: Eukaryota > Metazoa > Chordata > Actinopteri > Carangiformes > Carangidae > Seriola > Seriola dumerili. The sequence goes on from NW_019174323.1 coordinate 12,650,055, forward strand.
ATACCTACAACAGTTAAATCTGCAGATGCAAAGTAGTCTCATCAAGGCTTAGGACAGACTAAAACCTAACTAAAAATTCCATTACAATGTATAATGTTCTTTATTCCTTACTATAGGCCTTGGATAGATTCAATACACTGCCAAACGTTAGAGAAGCTGAAAGCTGATGACATTAGAAGGACATAAAATAAGCAGCATTTTGGATAATGGCAGAGAGGAAACTCAGCCCTGACACTGAAGTCTGGTCTGCTATTGTTGCTCTGGGACTTATCGCTCATTAGTCGTGTCTCTCTTATCTTCAAAGGACAAAACATTTTCAGAAATGGAAGCAGCGGAGAAAGCAGGGAAGCTGCAGCCTATAAATGCTGAGATATTTTAACTTGCCATGATGCAGAAACCTAAATGAAGCAATACTCTTAATAAAAGTCTTGTAATGCAATGGCAAATAAAACATTTTTTAAAGTATAATCCTTCATAGGCATTTAATATAAACTTGTATGAAGTACTGTGTCTGCATTCCCGTCTCTGCCAAAATGATGGGTCCCTCACAGTCATAGCCCACTGAAGCTCTTACATCATCACCAGCGTCAGAGATGCCCCAGTCTGGATCGCTAAAGATGGATCACATCTAAACTGGCAGTTATTCAAAGAAGACCAAAAATACTATCCCCTGCACACTTGCCAGGAAATCTAAACATGGAGTCAGAAATTCAGTTAGCCATGGTTAAAAAAAAAGAAAGAAAGGACTGACTGGGGTGAATTTGTCAGTAAATATGACCCTCAGAGCTTCAGATCTGTGACTCAAACCTCAAGCATTTTCTCTCTTCTGCTTTACTGCATTCTGATTTGTTTTTTTTCCAGCCTTTTATCTCCCAGTTTTTGCTGTTTATGCCATGCTCTTTATTAAAAATCTGTGGCTTAAAGAGGAAGTGCCATCTGTCCTTGGCAGCCTCGATCTTGGCACTGATTCTGAAGACCTACTATAAATATAATCGGGACATATGTGATGGAAACACATACGTCTGTGGAGATCTAATAGGCTGACGTGACTGTGATATGTATCATTTCACATGTGGTAATGTCAATACTGACTGCACACTTTAAGGGTCCATATGCAAATAAAGTTTTTATACACCGTAAGAAATCAAATGAATGAACGTAATTGATTTTGTTAGCTTAGGTAACAAAAGAGGATGATGATTAATAGATAATCCAGAAGGTGAGCAAGCAATAACAGACTCTGCATCTCTGGAAAATTGAGCCATCTACTTATTAAACACTAAGCTTGACTAAGCCCTCCTCTCAACACATGCACACGCACACGCACACACACACACGTACGCGCGCGCACACACACACACAGTCCCCGACACACCACTCCCCCCTCGGGATCATCAGATCTTCATCTGCAGCTCAGTGTTATTCTTCTGGTCAATTGATTTCCCTGATGCAGTGAGCAGCCTCCTCCCTCAGAACAGGAGAGTGTGAGCGTAAGAGAGTGTGTGTGTGGGTGCATGTTAGAGTAGCAAGCCGAAGCCAGCTGTGTGTTTCAGGGTCTCTGTCCCGCCTCACTGTCCCTGTGTGACCTTAGCCCAGTCGGGCCGTTGGGACAGCAGATAAGTCACATGTGAAGAGGAGTGGATGAAGCAAAGTAATGAACCATGATGAGAACGTAAACGGTTCAGGAGGCACAGTTGATTGTGTATGCATCACACGCATAAACACCTCTGCTCTGTAGTAGTTAGTAGTGACGTGTTACCATACAGTTCAGTGTCTGGCTCAAGGCTGAGACCAAAGCTCCATTTGCACCGTCTCATTCACTACATGGGAGACAGGCCAGGAGGGTTCCCTGCTATTTATTGGAGGTGGGGAAGTTAACCAGACATGCATTTGCCAAGCCTTTGCTCTTGTAAAACCAAAGAGAAAACACTTCTGAAAAGGCACAAATCTCTACTACTACTACTAAGTTTTTATTTTCAAAAGCAGCTAATGTATTATGTAAAAGAGAGTAATACGACACGATTCATGAGGTAAATGCACTATTAATAGGTTACTTCTGAATATATTTTAATTACCAAGGAAAAATTTGCATAAGACATTTCTTTTTACTGATGTCTGCTAATTACTTCACCACATGCAAGTTTTTAAACACTAAACAGTTCTTTAATGGCAAATAATAAATGTTCATTATCTGAATTCAGTTAAGAGGTGATCACTGTGCACATGCACACATATGCAAATAGGACTTGGCTGCCATATCGCTCTCTGGACTGACTGGAGATTTTTGCATGACTGTTTCTTTTATACTTGTATAGGTTTTTGGATATACACCATTTACTGTATGTGGTTTTTCTTTTATGTTACAAACTTGTCTTGGGACATGAGCGGATTCAGTCAATCAGCTTGCTTAAGGCCCATATCAATATTACAAGTTGTTGAGATTTGTGAGGTGGGTGTATTTGTAATACATTGTTATTGACGCTGTCAAGTCTTCTTAATTAGTACTGCAGGTCCAAAGCAAAGCATTGAACAGCTAGTTCTACTAGCCTCTTACAAGTGGCTCATCGTTCTAATGTTTGCAATTATCGCAAAGGATATCCAGGTGCAGCCCAGTGCTGGACAGCATCTTACTCTGTGACATTAGGATGGTATTGCTTTTTTTTTTGCCAATGCTGATGCTATTCTATGGGACCATGGTGGTGAAGACAGACGTGGGTGTCATAGCAAAGCTCTTAATATTCTCATTGGTTTTCATTCTGAACCTCCACTCTGGCGACAAGCAGGATAGTGCACCTGGTAAAGATGGACCAGAGACTCTTCCTTTAAGAGCACTGGTGCAAACAGCTGGGAAGACATCTTGGACTCGCTGGGGGACTACATGTTCCAGGTGGCCCGGGAGCATTTGTGAACTCCTAGGAGAAGCTGAAAAATGTTGCTGGGGAAAGGACACCTGGGTGGCTCCAATCACCCAGTTGCCACGGCAACCCAGCACCGGATAGTCTGTGAGGGGACGGATGGATGGAGAAAGTTTTGATGTCCAAGAATCAATGAGTATTTGGGCTAAAAAAATAAATACATGTAAATTCAGTGTAAGAAAGGGGCAAAAAATAAACAGATACTGCCACAAATTATTGACTTTTGATGAATTCCATGTAAAAAATGTCCACACAGTGTTGGCATTGAAAAGTACATATTTGTCAAACAGTATTACATATGTCCTCTCTCAGGACACCAGCACTCATCCACATAAGCATTTATGCAAACAAGCAGACATACACGCAGACAGCAGCTTCTGTTCACTGAGGAACTTAGCCTTTTTAGCAAACTCTTAAATAAATAAACAGCACCACTGTGCAGCAAGATGTGTGAGATAGGGCTGGGAGATGACGGGTTTGTTTAACAAAACATGAGCAACGTGAAAGCAGATCAGGAAACTAATGTAAACCACTTTGCTTAATTCATTTTAAGAAATATATGTTGAAAAAAAAAAACAAAAAAAAAACAAGTTGCATATGCAGAGACAACTTTTGCTGCAGGCGATGACATAAAATATGCATAGAAATAACATAAAAAATTATCATCATAGCAATAAAAGAGATGCACAGAATGAAGTGAACAACAAATACGGTTAAAAGATCAGTGTGACTAATGCACAATTATCCCAAGCTTGTGTGTGCCCATGAGATTAACAACAACACACTCCACTGAGACCACGGAGAATACGCATGATAATCAGTTTTTGAATTTTGGGCTATAGCTTTGTGTATTCATGGAGAAGATTTGTGCGGTAGACGGCAGAGGAATGAGTCCCAGGTCTTCTCACAATCTAATGAGGACCTGGTGGCGAACTAAACAACCTTCTACATGATTAAATTTGTACAACTCATTAGGCAGCAGTGATTGAATATGCAGACGTGTAAACGGCTTGCGAGCCTGTGACCTTGCAGACTAGAAACACACCCAGGCTCTGTGCATGGAAAAGTGCCCTTTCACATTCTTAAATCTGCTGCGATCATTTTCAGCACAGCCGGCGGTGGCCTATCCCAGCTGCAGCTGTGAGCAAAATTCCCAGGGTGGCGACCAATCAGGACCCCTGTCATCAGAGCAGCAGAGTTAGACTCAACAATCGATTCCAGGCCTGAAGCGTGGAGCAAGAGTCTCGTTGAAGGAATAGCGATGTAACCTTTAAGTTTCCATGTTTAAAAAAAAGACAAAAAAAAAAAAAAAAAAAAAACACATAAAAAAACAGATACTTCGGTGGTGGGGGATTTCAGAGAATTTTAAAACAGTATTGTGCTCATTTCAAGCAGCAAATCAATGAATAATTATTTTTACAAAAATCAGTATTCTCCTCACCACTGAGGACACTGCAGATTCATGCAAAGAAAAAGAGAGGACACGTACTTTATGGATGCCTCCAGAGTTTTATGTCCTCACAAATGTTTTAAAAGGAAGAACTCTGCATGCGTTGTTGGTGAGAGACTTGAAACAAACACTTCTTCTTCATGTTTAGAAAGTGATTATGACAGAAGTCGAGAATGGTCCAAAAGTACTGTATATTTTCTCCTTGGCAGACTAAATATGTAAATGTTTCTGTTAGATTGTGTATATATGCATGAGGATTGTGAATACACATTGTCTCTGCGACCATATTTCTCTACAAAAGCTCCATTTATGCATGCAGAGATGTACTCCAAGCCAATGATATCCATTGATCACGTTGTACTTTCAAGTGAGGTGGCATATCTTCTCGACCGTTAAAATTTCTCCGGATGAAACCGATGACAACTGTGGGAAAAAACAATGCAACTGCGCATAGAGAAAAAGCTCCTAAATGAAAGAAGTCATTCCAATGTGATTAATGCGGGTGCCAAGTCAACCAGCTCGCCTTCAGCTCAGGGTAAGAACACAAAGGCTCCAAACAAAGAAGGTTGTCTTCATTTGTTTTGTTTTTTTTAGGTATTCATCACTAGTGAGGCAGTCAAAAATAGCTTGCTCGTGTTGCAAATGGAGAGATGAAAGAGTGAAAAAAAAGGCACTTCAGGGAGAGAGAAGGCTTTCCAGGCTAATTGTGCTAGCTTCTCATACATAGTGTATCAGCAGGCATGGTGCTGTGTCTGTAGACTCCGTGCCAGCAGAAACAGTCTCCTGTGGGCAGCTGTGAGGAAATGAACTGTGTCTAAAATGAAAACATGGGAGGATTTGTACCTAGAATTTCTTTTAGAAGTGACATGGAAGGAAGCTCTGTTGTTTTGAATGCAGTTCTGTCATATTGTGAAGGTAGGAAGGTGTCGTTTTTTTGTATCGTGAGGTCAAAGTGCAGAGATATTACACTATAGAGTGAGGAAAGTTATTTTTAAGAGTTGTAAGAAGCCCACCTTTTTTTTGTACTTTGAACAAGATCTCGAAGTGGACTCACTGACAAAGTGACACCTAATATTGTTTATGCTGTGTGACGTCCAAAGTATGATGTATTATCTTACATAATTTCCCCCATTCCCATTCTGGAAAACCATTAAAAATTAATGAACCCTCAGAAATGGTTGCTCTCCAGACTATAAATTCCATTTTTAATTATCATGACGCATTCAGGCAGAAAGATTCCCAGGGCCGCTGCAGCTGAACTGCACAAGATATGAAACTGGCTCCTGGAAGAAGAGATAACAAAGGTGAAGATGTGCAATTATGGCCTAAAGCCTGAGTGATACTCATTTAATGTTGCTCAAGCTGTGAGAGAAAATGTGTCTCACCAAGTGCAGTTTAAAGAAAAAAAAACATACAAATTTGAATTTCATCCCAATGTCTAAAGTACTAAAATAGAAAAAATTGTTATTCGATTTGTGGATTAACACTAAGCAACTAACTAATTATCACTTATTTTTTCAGGTTGCATGTCTCGTCTTGTCTAAGCCTCAATTAAGAGACTTAGCCCTGTGTAAACAAAATGCACTTTCTATGTTGAGCACAGAAAAAAACACTCTGCGCTTTGCAGATAATTGTGAGCAACCTGCTGTAGAAAAAGGAAGGATGTTTCTCCTGTTTTGGACAGTTGATGCTCCGTAGCATACTCCACTTTTACATGACTGAATCTGACAAGGCTATTTCACTTTGCTGTCCCAAAGTGCACTTTCATTTCCATTCTGACTTTCCAATCAGTGCAAAACAGTTTGCACACAACCAGACTGCTGTATGTGATCATTCAAATCTGTGACAAGACACCATCATTACATGACTTTAATCTCTTGGCTTAATTCTCAGCACAACAGCTACTAATAGATGTTGATCTATGTCCTGTATTTTCATACATTTTGTTCCAGGAGTCGTGCACTGGGTTTGTTCTTTCCCACTAATTAATGATGGATAGAAATGAGAGGGGAAAGAGGTCAAAGAAAACTTAGATTATTATGAGAGACAGACCAATAAAGAGTAGAGAATAGAGTGAATCAAACATTACACATGCTGGTCATGGTATGGCCTTCTAATATGGCATTATTGAAAGCCTTTCATTATTCATGAAGTTATATATCTTATAAGCTATGAATAATTTCAGTAGGCTAGAAGAGATGCAAGGTATGAAACGCAACAATGCTCCACTGACAGTTAATATAACAGTAGCATATAAGGAAATCACAGATCAAGCTGCGAGTTTGTCAAAAGGATCTCACTGTTGCCTCCTCATGCCAACATTCAATTACATTTTTTGATTCAAAATCAGATGAAAGTAAAACAAATAGTATAATCATCAATTTACAGGAAAACAGGTCTTGAAGAAAAGTGGTTTTTACGATAAATACGTTAAAGACCCCCTCCGATGAAAATTAAATATTTAAACTTGTTAACATGTCCATATAATGTTTCTATATAATACAAGACATATCATGACATGCTGCCATGACTGCGCATTTCCACCTTGGAACTGCAATGAACTCAATGAGTGTCATAAAAGCGGATTCAGACAGCCAGGGTTTCATACATCATATAACTAAAGAACCAATCCCGTCAATTTGTGGGGAACAGGAGAGGAAAAAATAAACCAGAAACCTTGTCAGTACAGAGAGCGAGAGTTTGCATTAGTACAACAACTAACACTGTGTCAGCCACTGCCATGCACTAGCTAACAAACATCATAAACAAATAAAAGACGCTAACTGTGACTGTCAGTCACTGATTTTGGTGCACAACACACTCCTGATCTGAGTCTGGGTCTGAATGAGACTCTAACATGTAGCTGAGTCTCTCCCATGTTTCCTTTAACACTAACCATCTTGATACACACTGCTCAGTCACTGGTCACCAAAAACTTGTCAGCACAGAGAGCGAGAGTTTGCATTAGCACCGCCGCTAACACCGTGTTAGCCACTGCCAGCTACAAGCTAACAAACAACATAAACAAATGATTACACTTACCGTTCTGATACGTCTTCTAGTCGCCGATTTTGGTGCACAACAAACTCCTTTAAAAGCTCCTGAGTCTGGGTCTGACTGAGGCTCAGACATGTGACAGAATCTCTCTCCGATGTTTCCTCCACTAATCGTCTTGATTGGCACTGCTGTTTCACCTGTGAACCTGGCGCGAGCAGCGGTGGTGGGCGGGGCACAAGGCCTGATCCAGATTTCCCAATGAGGAAGTAAGTGTAGACGTGCTTCCAGCCCATGGATATAATATAATCTTATTTTATAATACATCCATGTTCCAGCCCCAGTTTTTGATTTTCAATTTTATGTGGGAAAACCATGTTAAACAAAATTTTAATCATAGCAGAGGGTTTTTACATAATTTAAAACGTGTCTGGAGAGGAAGTTTAAATTCACTTTGCTTTTTACTGCCCCAAATACCCCAGTGGGTGCTTCATCTGCAGAAGCTTGGGGGTCCATGGACAGATATTGGCATTATCTTAACAAGCTTCATGAGGCAGTCGCCTGGAATGCTTTTCAATTAACAGGTGTGCCTTGTCAAAAGTTAATTAGTTGAAATGGACAGCTTAAGGTTTTGGGTTAATTGCTAAAAGTAATAGATAAATGCGTGAAATAGCAGTATGAATAAATGGCTGAAACATCCAGCTTCTGTCACTTGCAGTAAAAACAGCAGTTTGACCAAACTGACCTGAACACTGAGGGTTTTGCATACAAACAAATTAAGAATATTCACATATGATATTGTTAAATTACATGAACATGACAGGAGGTGTTAATGAAAGGGTACTTGAGTTCATCTAAAGCCACTGTGGAAACAAGTTGGAAACCACAAACATTCCTGTGTGCTGCAACTTTTTCCTTGGTGAATAAGAAAACAAGTCCTTAGTCTTGAAATGACAATATTAAACATTAATGTCATTACTATCGAAAGGTTCACTCGGTGGCCAAGTCCTGCTTTGGCTAAAAGAACTAGCTCACTTTTAGTCAGCGCACTTATTCAGGTGCCCATCTATGCTACTTTTTTGGCCCACTTTCCTCCATTTTGTGGATATATTTGTCTGGGTGAAAAGTGGGCCAGAACCTTCCCATGAGCCTCCACATGTAGACAGGAATTAGATTTATTACCCAGAATGCCCCACAGGGGAACACTGTCCTCTGCCCTGTCTAGGCAGAATCGATGAAACACAGAGGGGAGAGCAGAGGAGTGGAAAAGAGCAAGACAAAGAGGAGAAGTAACAGCTATTTTGGAATACAGCTGACCCAGGAGAGAGCGAGAGAGAGAGAGAGAGAGAACAACCTGCAAAGGAAAGAAACTGCAGAGAAAAACAGAAAGGGGGCAAGCAAGAGGGCAGAAGGTCCACAAGTTGTTTTAAACGCACGCGTAAGCTACAGCTGCAGGTGGCGCCAGTTGTTTTCAGACTTTGTAGCACTGCACATTAAGTGACGCCCACTCAATCGCAGCTCACAAGTCACAGAGTGGTGAACAGTTCATCCAAAGAGAGACTTATTGTCTTTACTTCGTCTTATTTAAAGCAGCTATACTTTAAAGCAGCTATACTATAACAATGGGTTATATAACTACTTGTATGTCGCTCATTGTGATGAGTCCACAGAGTTCCCCTCAACTATACAGAGCTTTAAAGCACCTTCATGCTCAATGTTTTGGTTTTATGTAGCTCAGCTTTACTGTTTCAGTTTTTGTCCTTTCTAATTCATAATATTGCAACATAATGTTAAAGTATAAAGTTGAGAACCACTGTGCTATATTTAACCTTGGTGTTAATCTTTCCTTTTGAAGTCTGTATTTGCATGATGGCATGATGATGATAACTTGAGAGGTGTTGTCAAGTGTCATATAGGCTATATGATGGTCCATGAATTACTTCCTCCACATGACATATGTTTAGTGTCACAACAAAGCGTGGATCTTCAGTGCTTCTCAATCATCGTGTCAGCTATATCACACAGTCCTATTTGGCCATAAATCTTGACATTTAAACTGGGACTCCAATTCAGTTTGATCTCCATCCCCCCATTTATCAGTTATTGATAATCTATCAGCAGACTCCACTTTGTAATTTTCTGAACTGGTCTCTGTTTAAGTGATGGATGGTGTCACAAAAGCAATTCACTGCCAGGTATCAGAAAAATATATCAACAACTGCTGCGTCTTCTGACAAATAACAAACACTCTATAGGTGTCTGTAAACATATTAAAGTAGACTGGAATGACGCAGTGTATGGGATTTGGACAGGGGTGCTTTGAGGTAAATGCTAACATGCTCACAGTGACAATGCTAACATTGGTTTAGCATGTCTAAGCTTTATCATGTAAGGGGGGACACATTGTCCTGAATGCCATCCCTAGGAGCCGTGCCCCCAGCCTGACTCTAGAGTAATTTTATAAATATTATGTAATTGTCTGATTCAAGAAGGAAAATATGTTTGTTTCCCAGTGAATATGTGCCTATCGCCCATTGTAGTCAATAGTCTTATCAGTTTATTGTCACACCACTGACCTATTCAAATGGCAGTTAAGAAAACAGATGTGTCTTCTTTATAATAGCTTCTCGTGGTACTTTCAAAATTGCAAGTGTTGCCATCTTGTCACAAATTACATGTCAACATATTTATAATAATACCGTCATGTGTTTACAGTGGCTATTGTAAACACAGAATGGCTGCTTGTCTTAATGTGGCTTGCAGCCTTTGTTGACTAAACTCATTGACAGCTTCTCAAAAATGGTGAAAGCAGCTCCTGGCTCCGCTGTTTGTTCTTGCAATCTCTGATAGACTCATTCAGCAGCCACTCAAAGTCCCCACGAGCTCCTATACAAAGCGACAGTAACAGATGGTTAGCGCGTGTTTGTGTACATACAGCACATATGTAGGTCAGGTACACCACGGTTACTGGTTGCCATGGGAACTGGGTATCAAACATGACTGCAATCTCTCGGAGAAATCGACTTGTGGCCAAGCTCTTGCACCTCTCATCCCCTCTCAGCAGTTAACCCTTTTGGATTATCCCGCAGATGATGTGGGAATATTCACTAGAGAAAGTTGACATCGTCAAAACAAGCTCAGACTGAGCCCGCGAGGCTCTGCTGGTGATGAGAAGGGAGATGAAGCGTCACTTTAGATCAATAATCCAACACACATCTGGTCAGCCAGAAGCAGATTGGCGATGCCTTTGCTGCCATTAACCTAAATGTGCAGTAAATAAAAACCATACTAATCCCACACTCTGACCTGTGATACCATCTCTGCCTCACACTTGCCTGTCTTGGATCTATTCACGGGTGCCTGCACATGACCTTGGGGATTCACAGGGAACACAAAAGGATTCTCCCTGCCTGTCTCTGCCTGTCTCCCTCCATCAAACACACACACACACAAACATGCACTCTGTATGGTAAGTGCACGTGATTGGATGCAGAGAGCTGGTGATGCGTGTTGAATGCTGATGAGGTTCTTTGGGTGCTTTCTTGAAAAAAAAGGAGAAGCGGTAAAAAGCTTCCTCTGTGCCTGCAAGACAGGGAGGAAGGAACGGAGGGAGAGAAAGGAGGGGGTGAACAGTCCTGCCCACATTATTCATCAATGTCAAACCATGCTCTCACCTCCTGGTTAGACCATACACGTGCCTGCAATCACATATCGACACATAGGTGGAAATACTTCTACACACACACACACACACACACACACATGACTATGATGCACTGCTGCCCTTTCTTATCCCATAACTCATTGTCGTTACACCTCTGCGAACTGTAGTGTACAAACGCCCCTGTTAACATGGCCTCCCTCTCCACTGCATTGTCCCGCACTTTCCTGCCATGAATATATACACAAACCTGCTTTGTTCATCACAGTGTCCCAGTTTTTATGTCTGTCCAGGCTAATGAGGTGAAAAATTAGCTTGAGGCACACCAGAGAAGCTTTCGGGGTCAGCAGCATGCAAAGCAGTTTTTGGTGTGAGTTAGCTACAGATAGGGCATTGTTTATTTATACACCGGAAGAACAAAAAAGTTATCTAAAAGGTCATCAGCGGCTGGCTGATTGTGGATCAGTGATGGTCAGTTATTTCAGTTCATAATGTCAAGGTCCACGTCAGATAGTGTCAAGTTGGTGCTGTATTTGAAAAAAAGTTTAAAGTCTAAATTATTCTTATTGTCAGCAAATCCCTTGAAAAGAATGAGTCAAAGCTTGATTTAAAATAAAAAAAAACATGGAAAATTCAAAACAGTTGAAATATCACACAAAACAGGAGTGGAAGTGGAAAAGTTAATGTCGTCACTAAATGCATCAGAGTTCAGTGGAAACAGGCTCGGTGAACAAATCATGACTCACATGAAGCAAGTGACTTAAAGATCCACTAAAGCTTCTGCTCCACTGAAGAAACTAAAAAACTGCAGCAAAAAAAACAAAAACATCATCACCATATGTGTATCAATCCACAGCTGAAAATAGTCCCCAACAAATGTTCTATTAACTCCTGTTAGTTCTTTCAAGAAATCACTGTAGCTTTAATTATAGCCAAGATTTGTTTACAAAAAGAGAAACATAAAATAACGCCAGTTTTATCCTATAATTCCTGGAACCCTCAGGAGAGTGTTGAACTGTCAAAAATGTAATATATCTATAGAAATCCTTGCCTCTCTTAAGCTTTAAAGTTACTAATTGCTCAATCACTATGCTTTTCTCTGATGAAAGATTTCATAAGACCGAGGTTTAGAAAGTTTTCCCTTGAGGGACACGTAAAGGAAATGTGTCATTGCACAAATGAAGTATAAATATAAAAGTCACCGAAAGTTGAGTCACAAGTTTTTTATATGACCACAGTACATGAAAAGGTCTAAATTTCCCTCAGTTTAAACAGTCCACATACAAACAGAACTTCATATACTACACAATGTGAGAGGAAATAGATTTTAGACCGTGGGTGGTCAACCATGTGGAGTCTGGGGCAGGATGTTTTGTTTTATTGAACCTGCTCCTTCCTGTATTTGATCTGTCTAGAAGTTGGTCCCATTCTCCCAAAGGGTGAAAATATCCTCCCAAGCCGGCTGCTACTGCTGCTGCTGCTGCTGCTGCTGCTGAAATTCATCTGATGATTGAGTCAGAGATGATGCCGGCTGCCTTCACTTCCAACAAAATGACTCAACGCTCAAGTCCAATCACCATCACACTATTCACTGCGATCAAACAAGTGACATGACAGCAGATAAAATGCACTTCCTGTGTATTATGCTGAGTTGGATGCATTTTTTGCACTGCTGGCATGCAGATTTGGATTATTTTAGCTGGTTTTGATTTTTCCTGATAAAGAATAGACATGAGAGAAAACAGGCCCAGGGTCTGTATATGTGGTCAGAAAATGCTGAGAAATTCATAAGTAACGACACAATACTTCATAGGCAAAGAAAGAAGATTTTATTACACTGAACTGGCACAATAAAGCTATGTCATTGGTGATTAATAGTGTGTCAGCTGAGGTTGAGGTCAATTCACCTTCTCCTCGGTTCCCTTTAAGTGTTAAATGAAACTCCAATTGACTTACTAATGATTCTGGTGGACAGGTGAGCCCATATTAAATCTTCAAGTTAATTAAAATCATCTCCTGTGTGACACTGAGCTCACCGTCTCTCCATGCTGTCTGCGGGGAAGAGTATTTCCTGCCACAAGCAGGCATAAGTGGTGAATCAGATGCAGTGACATCAAAGTAGTGAGTCATCAAAACAAACCAGCCAAATGAATTAGATGCACCTTGTCAACGGGTTGTTGACTCTCGAAAAGCGAGCAGCGTTTTGACAGAAACTCAATTGAAATGCTCAAAAACCTGCTCGCATTGCAGTGCACAACTTCATGCACACACCATAAACAAAATGTGTACATCATTAACATTTCAACTGACCTTTTTTCTGTGTCAAAGTACACGCAGCCCCGTCAAATAACACCACACAAACAGCAGTGTCTGTCCACAACACACACACACACAAGAATATGAAAGAAAAGCCTTCCTGTACAGACAGACTGGAATCACACATAAACAGTTTCACCCCAGGGAACCTCACTTATTACAGGCGTTTTTGGCTTATTTTCCCAAGGTGACCGTTTCATTTTGTCCACACGCTTCAGTTCAAACACACTCCTGTGCTCATAGGTCCATCTAGTGGTGCTAAGAGGCATTTGAATCAAATAACCTTTGTGGTATATTACTGATGCTTGAGTAAACAAATCAGATCAGAGTGTGGTTGTTAAAGATGAAGTGACAAAATAACAGAGATGCCTGTTTTCAAAATGGGCAAAAGCTGAAATCTCCATTTTAATGAAGTATGGTAAGCACACAAGATTTTACAGATTTCTGACTTGTAAGGCACCACAACTTGGACAGTCTTCCCTTCCTTTAGCAAGTACATGTTGTGTACATTACTTTTTTCTAATTTAAAAACACCTTCCTTCTCACCAGTCATCTCACTTCCAAAACAGTGCATACTATAGCGTGGCTAATCTCATGTGAAGAGCAGTGTGATGACCTCAGTGTGAAAGACCTGGCCTGGCCTCTACGATATCCACATATGATAGTAGATTTAAATATGCATGTACAACAATAAAAGACAATGTATAAATGTGATTTAAAAACTCTAAAAACACTAAATTCATCAGGCAGGTTGTGATAAAATACTGTGGACAGTTCTTCTCTGGGCTCACAGACCAATCCTGCCCTTTAAAATGAGCAGCAAAAGTTTAAAATCCATTCAAAACTATAAATGATATAAAGATGCCTCATGCATTCTAGTAATTGATATTAGCACTATTACTGTCTCTCATATATGTGAACATCCATAGTGCAACCTTTTCAGTTCCTTTTATGTGGCAACTTACATCATGTCGTATTCAGGACGATATATCTACTATTGATTCTAATTGGAACTGAATGAACGATCATCTACTGGAAATACACTTAAATAATCTCTTCAAATAACTTACAAAGAACCTAAGCACTAACCTGAGATCACAACGCAGGCATGGGTGGTAGTGACAAAATCTCATAGGCCTATTTTTTTAATACCAAATACCAAGCTAACAAAATTTTACAAAAAACAAAACAGTATGTCAAATTTAATATCACAATACTGATATTTTTTTACAGTAAATCTCCAAGCTGCACCTTCACAGTAATATTTGCTAACTTGGATACTGAATATTCATATTAGTGTGGTGATTAGTGATGGTGGTTCCACAGGGAATAGAAATTAAACTCTGGGCCTATTGACTGAGTAAAACTGCACAAACTGTAACCAGGTTTTCTGTGGTCAATTTTTACAGATTCCACTGGAAGCTTATGGGCTCCTGCACTGCTCCTGCAACAGAAGTCTGCAGGACGAGCGAGTCAAGTGAGACCATTCGTGAACAGAAAACAGGTTCACAGAATCTTTGCAGTGTTTTAGGCCCTGTTCAAGTCAGACAACACATTAAAACATTTATGACGCATCCCATAATTCTCAAGAGAGGAATAAATCAAGGTGCCCTGCAAATGAAAAACGTACATTAACCCTTTTAGTAATATATATATATATATTTAGATAACAGCTAAGCCTGAGCTAAACATGCACTAATTAAAAATCATCATAATATTCTCAAGCAGTTATGCTCCTGTTGGGTCTACAATGAAATATTCTTATAGAAACTTACCATACAATATTGTATGTACATATATATATATATGCTCTGCAAAACACTTTTTCTTTCTTTGCACCTCACCATTTAAACAAAGCTAAAAAAAAACGAAAACATTATTTTACATATTCTATTTGATCTAGATCTAGGCCTATATCTACAACTACTTACATTGTGGCCCCTCTACAAGATGGGGTGCCCAGATTATGTAAAGACCCACTTGAAAGTCTTATCATTGAAGTTCCCATTGTGTTCCAGTGGTGCAGTTCCTTTGAAACATATTTGAACCTGGGGCACTGGGGGGTCCTGGAGGTCAGGGGCCCCAGGTCAGTGGTCCTGTTTACCCAGGGGGTGATCCAGCTTTCCATTCACTTCTCATGAGGTTTTGATGTATGTTTATGTTATGCAAGTAGAGGTACCTGTTCAGAAAGTCTTATATTTTCTTTAATTATTGAGGAAATCGTATGAAAATAAAGCCTTTACAAACCACCAAAACAATAAGATAAAGTGTGGTCCAAGCGTCTGGAGCAGAAGCTGTAACCTGTGTTGGGCGGGACTTCGGCTCTCATTGAAGTTACAACCCGCTCTTCCCTTTTTCACAAAGTGGGGTCAGGGGCCCCCTTCAGGTCTTTACAAGGTTTCTTGGGATGAACTCCAAGACTGGGTATTATTGTGCACTAGAGACATAAATTACCAGTTTTTACTGTATAAATACATTTATTTTAACGGCAATATGAACCGGGCTCTGTATGTTACCCGCCTTTTTATTCTCCCTGCATTACGTATCGCTGGGGTTGCTGGTGTTTAATCTTCAGCTGTGGGTGTCTGAATGGTTTACTGAGCCGTAGAGAAAAAGAGCTTCCCTGGCAGGCATCATCCCCCTCAGTCTGACCGCCCACAGTCCGAGGGGGGGGAGGTGGTGGTGGGGGGGGAGAAAGTGCTGCTTTGTGAATGAAGGGAGCGGCGGAGGGCTGAAAACTAACTTTACCAACATTATTTCCGACCGGGAAGGATTTTCACATTCAGCAGAGAGGCTTCGACGGCGCAACAGGCGACACCTGGCCGACAACGAGGAAGAAAATACAGTAAGTCACGAAACGTTTTAGGACCTTGTGTGGCACTGATAGGAAGCAGATTGACAGGCTTTTTTTTTTTTTTCTCGACGGAAAGATGCATGCATAGCAGCCGAACCGTGACTGGAATAACTGTCGTGAGATGGGAGATAATTTCAGGGCAGAATTTAACTCCACAGGCTCTTTCTCCATCTTTAGTCCTCCATTTATTTGTCCCAGCGTGGTTTTCCCACAGAGTGACTGTCGTGCAAGCTAATGTAGCCTCTTTATACACATTTTATAGCTAAGGTGAAGATTTTTGAGTGATTTGGAGATGGCATGGGATTGGCAAATTGCATCAGATCAGATTTTAAAGTTAATCCTGGAAAAAAAATTTTTTTTACAATGTACAATTCTAATTTATTTTAGATTAGCTGTCCATTTAATCCTGTTTATTCACAGTTGAGGCATTTCACCGTTTCATGCAAAGTTTCCATCTGCTCGCCAGTGTGTTTCGCAACATTTCATGACTCATGCAGAAGACGTGCATTCCCAATGTCACCAGGAACAAAAAATAGACTCATAGAAGACTCATTCATGATATTATGATTTTTTCTCCTCTAGGGACTGTGGTCTGTAAGTGGTAAACATTAAATCTAATGATGCTGTGGTCTAGATTTAGCTTGAGGGATGTTGTCCTTTTTAATAAAAAGAATTACTCCCTCATTATGTTTGTAAACCTTTTAATACTCTGTTTATTTTCTGGTTCTGATGAATGTACGGTGTAACTGAGCATTATTTTTTATTATTGATCTAACTGTTGATTATTTTCTCAATTCATTTATTAATAGTTTGGTGTGTGAAGTGTTTAAAAATGTTCATTATGATTTCCTAAAGTTCAAGTTGACAACTTCAAATGTCTCATCCAAAGCTGTCCAAAACTCAAAGATATTATCTCTGAAGACGCGACTAAACAATCTTAATCAAATAATGGTTGCGGCTCTTGTGGAATGCAACGGATAGTGATTTTGTTTCTTTTTCTTTCATTTTCAGAAGCTGTCTTGTTTGCTCAGGCCTCTCAGAGAAGCTGCACATCATGGTTGGGTGTTTTTCCTTTGTGGTCTGTCTTTGCCTGGTGGTGGTCGTCAGTGGTGAACCCTGCCTCATCATCAGCGAGGTCAACGCCGACAATCCGAGACTGGACACCACTGAGTTTGTGGAGCTGTACCACACCAGTGGACAACGGGCTTCGCTGGACGGCTACACCCTTGTCTTTTATAATGGAAATGGAAATATAGCCTACAAGGTGCTGGACCTCAAAGGCCAGAGCACAGACGACAGAGGTTTCTTCCTGGTGGGCTCAGTGGACATGCTTCCCAAACCGGCCATCCTCCTGCCTCCCAACACAGTCCAGAACGGCCCAGACGCCATCGTCCTCTACCACACATCTGCTGCTCGCTACAGTGAGAAGATGAACGTCACCACTGCCGGGCTGGTGGACGCCGTCGTGTACATGACTCGCCGTACCGGGGACACAGAGTTCCTTGCTGAAACCCTGACACCGGGAGAACCAGCCTTCGTTGAGGATGAAACAGCACTTGAGGCGGATGAGTCAATTGAGAGGTGCCTGCTGTCCGAAGATCGCTGGGGCTTTCAGGTGTCGTCACCATCCCCTGGTCAGCGAAACAACTGCACCCCGCCTGCTGCCCCAGCAACCAGTCCTGTCATTACTGAGCTGAAGCTGGGAGGAGGGCAGGTGGACGGGTTTGTGGAGCTGTCCGACGCCCCGGCTGCAGGTCCTCTGGTGCTGGTCGTGCTGGATGGGAAAACGGACAGAGTCAGTGTGAGCGTGGACGTGAATGTGCAGACGTCTAGGAACTGGTTGACCATAGAGAAGAACTACATGAAAGGTTAGTGTGCTGTGGGTTGTCACGGCCTCGTTCTCATGCTCAAGATAATGCACTTGACCCACACATTAAATTTACTGGTATACATGAGCCATTCAGTGCACGACGAAGCCATGGAAAGCTCCAATATGTGTTGGTCAAATTTATATTCCTTCGTTCACTTTCGTTTTATTGTAAATTCTTTCCGATTTCTTCTCAGGAGATGAGTCTGGGGCAGTGGCCGTTTACAGCGGCAGAGCCTCAGACTTCCCTGTGGGCAGCCCACTGAGCCAGATACAGCCTTTAGATGCATTTGTGTTCGCTGGGCCTGGAAACAAGCCTAGTGCCAACCTCACTGAGACTCTCATCCCAGGCAGACAGCCCTACCAACTCAGCAACAGGCAAGAAGCTATGATAGTTTTCCACCCCTATAAAACCACACCTATCAGACTGCAGCATTTGCAAGGAAAGAAAACGATGTGTTTCTGGTGTTGCTATCAGACGAGTTAGTAACGTTCAGTGGTTGGTTTTGAAGTCATAGTTTCAAGTATTGTGACATACATTCAGTCAACTTATGACCACTGTTCCTCTTTGCTGATGCACTTCTCCTGTCTTTGTCAAGTGTCATCACAGCAGTCACAAGTACGCTCTTACACTCAAATAAACTTAAATACACAATCACATAACAACACTCACATTGGAACGAGTTTAATTGACACCTCTGGTTAAAAACTGAGCATTATACAAAGAGATTAAGGGTTTACAGCCACGTTAGCAGCTCTGTGAGGCTGTACTTTGGTGCAATGGTGCTTCGAGCAAAATGTTAACATCAGCATGCTAACATGTTCACATTGGCATTGCTAACATGCTGAAGATTAGCAGGTATAATGTTTAGGCTACCATGTTATCCATGTTAGTTCAGCATGTTAGCACGCTGGCATTTGCTAATTAGCTGTAATCACAAAGTACAGCTGTAGTTGATGGGAATGTTATTAGTTGTGCAGCTATTTTATTATAACTCTGAATATTGAACAAAGGAAAATTTTGACCTTATGGCTGCGCTGGAGAAGTCACGTTATTATAGTTCATCCTTTTTTCTTTTTCTTTTTCTTTCTTTTTTCGTTTGTTTCTTACTGATTTCATTATTTTATCAGTTTGAGAGAGGGAGGTTTCTCTCTGAGTCGCTGTGGTGTGGCCTCCTGGGCCAGAGATCCCGGTGTCTTCTGGGAGGCCCCGCAAACTCCTGGGCTGCCCAACCTGTGCCCCTGGCCAAAGATCTGCCCTCATAGTATCGGTGAGTATTTGTGCATCCTGACGCTTTAAGTCTCTGTATGTCTGGTACAGCTTATGAAATGAGAAAACACTAAACTCTAAAAACTTTGGAACTTAAATTAGTGAGACAACATGCCAGAATATCACCACTGATATTCTGGCAGAAATATTAAAGGATACTAATTTGATAAAACTACCTGCTACAGCTTTAAGTTCACACCAACGATCCAATTTGACCAAACATTAAAAAAAACCCGAACCTTTTCATTATTCTTGCTTTCCTTTCATAGACGTTATTACTTTTTGGGAAGATGGAAGAAGAACTTTCAGATTGTGTTTTGACAGCTAAATTAAATTAGAATTGGATAGTTTCTGTTTTATTGTTGCTCATATTCTGCTCAAGTTGATTGTGATGAAATAGGTGTAAGCATTGCATCATGAAACCTTTAGGACCCATGGAGTAACCGAGAAAGAGACAGTTAATTTAGCTACTTAGAATGCAGAGGCTCAAACACAGACAAGTGAAAATATAGATTTCCTCATTGACCAGAAGAGGAACTGTGGGACAATGCTGGAACAAGCAGGGATGTCACAACACCAGAAACTTGGTAGTCAGTACCAGCACCATTGAAATTCCTTGATTCTCACTAGCAAATTTGATACAATGGCGCGTGCGTGCGCACACACACACACGCACACGCACACACACACACACACACACACACACACACACACACACACACACACACCCCTCCAGCCTAGTTTGACAGACTGAATGGTAATGACGGAAGCCTTCCAACACTATGAGCACCCAGCTCACATTCTGAGCTCTCTCTCTCTCTCTCTCTCTCTCTCTCTCTCTCTCTCTCCCTCTCTCTCTCGCTGATTCGTCTGTCATAGTCAGACTGGTTAAAAATGACAATGCATACATGTTTATTTGCATATTGAGGAAGGAAGTGCGATCCGATCACAAACGTTGACTCGACGAATGTCGTGACGCATTCTAATAGGTGTGAACTGATGCACTTGGAGCTGTCCACTTGTGATCAGATCAGATCATCCATGTTAATGCCAGGCCTCGCTCACCTATGTACAGACCAGATTTTGAAATGCTCTGTGACACTGTTTGCATACTGGCTTTTGTTTGACTATAAAGAGTCGCTGTTGATCCGTCTCAAATGCAACAACTCTTGGTATGTTGTTTTTTTTTTGTTTTTTTTTTTCACAAGTCGCAACGGACCTGTTGCTGCACTTGCTGCCACCGTTCCACGTATTGCTGTTACTTTTACTGTGGCGTCCTTGCCTTCCTTCTTCTGTTTGTGTTTGACGTCAGACTAGAACACTTGTAGGGTTTTTATTCTGCCCCGTCAGTCCCAGAAGAATCATATCCCCTGCAAGATCTACAGTACTGTAGAAAATCAGAAAATTTTCACAATTTTGCCATCGACTTGGTAAAGACGTATTGGTTCTTGTGACATCATTAAGGACAAGTATTGAAATGAAAGAATTGAGTTTCTGAGGTGTGCTGCTCCAACAAGAAACTGCTATTAAGAGAAATGAAAGGGGGGGGGGGCTCTTTGTTGGAGAAATTAGGTGTTAATTTCTCCTTTCACAAATATTGAGGTTGAAAAAGCCCCGTGGCCTGGGACATGGGTACCTGAGTACAGTCTTGTGCAGGGCTGTGTTTGAATGGCTTGATCAATTCTGATTTTGATCTTTATTAATTACAATATTAAGCGTGGCATTTTATCAGCAGGAGTTCATACAGACACAGGTCAAGAAATGAACCTATTATCACATATACATATAGATATAAATACAAGGTTAGATTCTGCAGGAAAAAGTGTGGTCTGTGAGGAGGATTCTCTTTTATATGTGATCAAATAAATAATAATAAAATGTATTGTTTAAGCAGGCTAATTGTTGTAGATGATGATTTTACACACCATGTTTTTCCACTGATGTTATTGGAGAGTCATCACAAGATGGTAAAAAAAATGGGCTGTAACTAAATGAAACCAATATTCTTCTTTTCTGCAGAACACTAGCAAAATTAATTGCTTAAAATTTTTATTTGGTCATCTCGATAATGTTGCGGTTAAAGGAATAATATGCGTATTTGCTTTCTTGATAAGAAGTAGATGAGAAGATTGATACCACTCTCATATTTTACTGTTAAGTTTTACAGTTACTTTGGTTTTTCAATTAAATGATTTAGGGATGCTGCTAGGAATTTTTTGTCACCTTTGGACACAGTCAAGCTAGCTGTTTCCTACCTGTTTCCCGTCCTTATGCTAAGCTAAGCTGTATCTTCATATTTAACAGATAGACATGAGAGTGGTGTGTTTATCTTTTCATCTAACTCTTGGCAAGAAAGACAGTAGGTATATTTCCCAACATGTCAAGCTATTCCTTCAACAGCATCCAATAAACGTCTTCTTTTATGCTTTAGTGATTCCAGGAGGTACAGAGTCGCCGCCTCACCTCCCACCATGGGGGAACAGCGACTTCCTTATCAATGAGCTGAACACTGACACACCGGGCGCAGCTGAAGATGGCGAGTACATCGAGCTTTGGCACCCGTCAGGTCGTCGGGTCTCCCTGCAGGGGATCTGGATACTGCTGTTCAGTGCACACAACAACAGACCGTACAGGGAGATCAGCCTGAGTGGACACTTCACCACTTCTAAGGGTTACTTTCTGCTGGGCAGTGACAGGTTGGTGCCGGCTCCATCACTTCGCCTGCCTCCCAATACCATCCAGAATGGACCAGACGCTGTGGCGCTCTATCGCAGTCCTTTTGGTCCCCCGTCTGCTGCACAAAGGGGGATTCCCACTAAAGGCCTGCTGGATGCAGTGGTGTACCGGCAGAGAGGATCAGATAAAGAGGCGCAGGAGTTGAGTAAAGCTCTGACCCCAGGACAGCTGCCTCTGTTGGAGGATCCAGAGGTTCTGCCTGGTGATGAAGCTCTCAGTCGCTGTAGAGGCCTTTACCCTCATGACCTGTCTGCTTTTTCAGTGAGTACAAAGGGGAAAGATTTCAAAGAGTGTGTTGAAATTAAATAGGAAGTGAGTCCTGACTAAAAAATTACAAATGGGTAGAAACACACTACACTGGGAAACAAAGAACTCCCATTTCTAATGAAAACTTTAATTTCTAGTAAATACAAACAAGTCAATAAAGGAATAGTTTGCGAAGTTTTTGCAGCCAAACAAAATGTTTTCTCTTTTTGCATTAATATTTAGATTAATTCCGTCTCCAATCACTGGATATATCACAGATATAGATAAAAATAAGATATGCATCAATTACCATAGGTGGCTCCACCCACCCCTCTGAGGGAGAACAGCTGTCCCCGCCCACCTCCAGCCCCTGAGGGTGTGGTCATCAGTGAAGTGGCTAGTGGCCACTGGACCAATCACAGCCAACAGAGGGCCTTCGTGGAGCTGCATGGGCCCCCGATGACAGATCTGCAGGGTTTGGTGCTCACCGTGTTTGACCAGGAGCGCAGCGGGACCATCATTGCTCTTCCTCTGACGGGATGTGTTGATCAGGATGGATTTTACATTGTTGGAAATGTCACTGGAGCAGGTGAGGACATTGGAAGACGTTGCTCAGGGATAGATGACGGGCTGGAAAAGGAAAAAAAATCTTTTCTATCTCCCCCTTTTTAACTTTTATCTCTTTCTCTTTTCCTGTTTTTTTTTTCTTATTCCTACCATCTCTCACTACACTCCTGCACCTCCTCTCTCTCCTGCATAGATCAGACTTTCCCAGAAGGCTCCACGGTGCCGGTACGGGGTGCGGTAGTCCTGTGCTATGACCTGTTCAGTGTCTGCAGAGCTGGAACTGCTCTGACCAACTCCAGTTTAAGAGATGTACTTGTGTTCAGTGAAAACCAGAAGCTGCTCTCCTCTCTGTCGACCACCAGAGGGAGACAAGTGATTCCAGCTCTCAGGTAAACGCACACAGGATCAAACAACTTTTACAGGTTTGAACTTTTACACCGCTGTTTTACACCACAGTCTTAAACCCAGTTAAAGCTATAACCTGACTGCTGAAAATGCCATGTAAAGGTGTGTAAATCTTAATTGGGTCGAGGCCACCGACAAACTAAGAACCTGGTCAAAAGACCTGCATGGGCCCTCTTATACTTATTTATCACAGCTGGCTCACTTTTCAAAGGAGAAGATTACCATGGTAACCAATACTGCACTGCTAACTGGGGCAGGTTACACTGAGGGGATTGGATCAGAACAAATTAAAACGTCCCTCCTGCTATAACCGTTCAGTGATCTAGGAATTCTGACAGGTTTTCTGACAATTCACTTTTTAATCTGTAATTAGAGATATTAGAGATATGTTTAGCCTGAGTTAGTAACCTGCTATTTTGTTAAGGGCCTTTAAGACAATTATAGGCCACACACAATATTTGGGTTAGATTGAACTAATCAAACAATCAAACACTTACTTTCTTCACTTCAGCAACAGCAACCAGCATCAGGTAGTGTTATTAATGTGTATGTGTGTATATGTATGTATGGCATGAGTCATTCATTATGTTTTGGTCATTTTGAGGCAATGTCACACTTTCTGTTGTGCTTCATGTCATTCTAGGTATCCTTGCTCTTTTGACTTTATCATCCCATATTAGTACTGTATGTGCACAGTGTATTCATTCATTTCCTTGCATGTTGCATGTATGTGCAGGTCGGTGGAAGATGGTCCTGTCTCGCTCAGCCGGTGTTCATGCTGTGAGGTGAGAAGCCCCTCCTCCTGGACAAGCTCCTCACCCACACCTCACAGCACCAACCTCTGTCCGAGCCCCGCCTTCTCAAGTCAAATTGACCTTTGCCTCGGACCCCTCTCCAGTGACTGGCACGAGCAGTCAGGAGGTGAGGCCTCATAAATTTAGCTAAATCAAATGTGGAACAGTATAGATATTTTGTGGCAATAACTTTATTGAAATTATGGATTTGGCTCCTTTTTTGTGCCAGGATTAATGTTTTTGAAGGACTTGTCTAGTGTGTCCCCAGTGGACAAACCCTAATGTAGGAATTAATATAAAACTAAACTGTTCTGAATTATTGTCAAAATATAGCAGCAATTTCTTTTTTGGGTCATAATACAATAAACACAAGTTGACAGCTTCTTGTCTGTTTTCCACAGACTGCAGTGGTCTGATACAGGGGAAGAGAGTCGCTGAGGTGGCCGACTACCTGGAGAAGAGATGTCACTGTGGCATCTCCGCCTTGTATCTGCAAGGTGAGGCACTTTCACTCACTCTTTCATTTGAAACCGTCACATTTGGACAATTTTTATGCGTCTGTGCCAGAGACAGAGTTCTCCGTCCCATTCTTGTAAACACGGCATCTCGGTAACACCCTGAAGGAATTCCAATTTAGTCCAATCCTGGATTCAAGGATGAACTGATTGGATTTTGGTGGTCAAAGTTCAAAGGTCAAGGTCACTGTGAACTCACAAATCATGTTTTTAGCCATAACTCAAGAATTCATTAGCTAGTTATGACACGTCTCATAAGACAAAATGATAAAGATGATAAAAACATTATTTTATATATAAACGATCAAAGGTCAACTTCACTGTGACATAATGTTCTGCAAAAACATTTCTGCCTATTAATCAACATTGTAGCTCAGGAACAGAGGGGGTGATTGTCACCGTATTTCCTGTAAGTTGATTGGTTGGCAGAGGCGTACAACCACAGGGAGGTAATGCTAGGTAATGGAAGACGTGATAATCTCTCTGTTCATTCAAAGAATTTCAATGAAAAGGAAAAGATTATAGACCGTTGACATCACTGGCTCTGGAGGAGAAATTGGCTCTTAGCTATCAACACAGAGGTGTAGATTGCAGTTGCCATGGAGCTGTAGTAAAGTAGGGATAAGGAGCCGTCCGTATTGTGCAGGAGCAAACCATTACAACTGAATGAAGGACTGTTGTTACTGAGTATTATTTCTTAATAATAAAGCAGTGCATCACCAAGTTTAGTCTCATCGAGGGAAATCATGTAGAAATAGATGGGCTCAGTTATTTTTTTATTATTATTAGCTATTTCCGTGTCATTATCACATTCTGCATCTCTCACATACACTTAATAACCATGAATGGGTCTCTTCAGATCATAACTCCCACCTCCTGCTTCCTCTTTTCAGCATGTACACTTCCAAGAAGCTGAAGCACATTTTGAGAACTGTCATGTGTAGAAAATGAAAGTCTTGCCCGTCTGTTATTGTTCAAGGAGCCAACTTTTCTTGTGTGTCCGGGTGGCTGCGAGTGTGGGGGAACATCCAGGCGCTGTCGGACCACCAGAAGGCCCTCATCATCCAGACGTCGCACATGAATCCTTCATCGGTTCAGGGAGACGTCTGTGCTTCTCCAACCATGGACCGTTACACAAGCACAGGTTACCACCCTCTTGACACAAATCACAAACTAACCAGCGTACAAAGTGGACACAAACAGGGAGTTCACAGCTAATTCATCCTCATGTCAAAATAAAAAACATGTACTAATCAGCCCAATTAATTCTGTAGGCTGCTGTGAAAATTCACCTTGTTAAATCTTCTCAGCATGATCTCCAGGCCCTTCATCACTGTGTATCTTACTCTGCAGCCAGAAAAGACACGACAAAGCAAACAGCAGAATGGTGATCTGCTATGTTTTTATTTGACAACAGACAAGACTCTCCATCTCTCCATGAATACGGAGAGAGAGAGAGAATACATACATTTAATGTCGCATTAAGATTGTTTATAATGTGAAAGCCTAACCAGAGACCGCAGGTCACCTTTCACAACCAGGTGGAAATGAGTTCAGAGAGGGACAGACAAAAACGTGCTTAACGTTTACCTGTCTACCTGCTAAACAAAACAAAGACTTGAAACACAGATTTGATATACAAGATGCCAATTCTCCAGTGAATGTCACGTATTGATTCGGTCTGTGAGGACCATTTCTTTTCCCTTTTAATCTTGTGAGAAATGTCTTCCTCCTTGTTATACCTTGGTAGTTGGTCTGAATACTGAACAAAATGACTAAGTGATTTTCTCTAAACTAGAATTGAAATCTTTGCTCATCAAAACGTACATTTTCTGACAGTGATAATGTGACTGTTACACTTGCCAGTGCTGGTATTCAAGAGATTTTTTCATGTCAATAACGGAACATCATCATTTTAATATACAAACTCTACACATAATCAGTATTTTCTCTCAGGTGCAGTACTTACTAATCATCTAATCAATTTCATTTCATTACCTAATCATCCACCAGTTATGTTAGTTGATGAATACACAGCAGAGTCTTGGTCTTGTTTTTGCTTTTATTATAGTAGATGAATATTACATGTTTAACATCTTTTCTGTAGCATTTTTTTGAGTTTAAAAAAAAGAGGCGTGCAAATAAAAACAAAAAATAAATTATTGTAAATAATTTAATTTTAAGAAATTTTTATGAATTGCTTTTAAATTTACATCTTGGTGATAATGGGACTTTGTCTGTCCTTTCCACCGGACCTCACATAAAATATGTGAAAATATAATTAGTATAATTGAGAATATAAATAAATCATATAAATTAGTCCTAATAATTTCCATAATTTAATGACCAGTGTCTTTGAAACATCAACATCGATTCCAGGAGTCATTTGTCTCATCGAAGCATTAAAGAATGGTGAATGGTCTGAGATCTTGTAGCTGTTGATTTGTGAGCTGTAATTACCATCAATTGAAAGCACTTTAATGTTGAATTAAAAATGAAAAGTGTATAAGGGGGCAAAAACTAAATTTGCAATTAACATAGACCCCATTCAGACCTAATGCATCATGGGTGATCCGATCACAAGTGAAAAGTACGTCAGTTCACAGGGGAGAGAGGAGTAGTAGTAGTAGTAGTAGTAGTAGTAGTAGTAGTAGTAGTACAAAGCTATTGAAGGAGTGCTGGCTGTAGCATTAAAATGCACTCGCTGTTACCACTAGTAATTAATGGCGTCTGAAATTTGAAGGATTATGATTATATGAATTACTCCTGTGGCTTTAAATGTTGTTGCTGGAATACACTACTTGTCCCGACATGTTAAAACATATTTCAATAACAAAGAAGCTTTTAGAGGAAAAAAAAAAAAAACTCGCACTGTGAGTAGGCTACCATGGAGTAAGAGCCTGAGATGATCTGTTACATAGACTCTCTGCTTTGTGTTGTCTACTTTGATCAGGGTGTTTGAACTGATGTGTTTTAAATTTATCAGCTTGTTCAGAAACTGTAACTGAGCTTTATTTGATTCTCTCCTAGCATCTACCCTGGGGTTACAGATCGGGCTGATAATAGCAGTGCTCCTGCTGCTGGGACTAGGAGCTGCTCTCTTCACATATTTCTACAGGAGGAGGTGAGGACTCTTGTTATTTGCATTATTCTCTCTTCTGTGGTGGATGTGCACACTGATCACAGATATTTCTACATCTTTATATAGTGATCATGACGACAGCATTTAATGTCTGAATTCTATTCTAGAAATCCTGTTCATTAACGTGTTAATTTTTTGACGTTTCTTTTGATTACACAGTGATTAGATGATGTGAATAGGACATTTAAAAACAAATGTGTGTAATTGAGAGTCTGTAATGCTCATTAAGCTTCATTGTTGGAAGTGTAATTACAGAAGCCATTGCTTTTATTTCTCCCCGACCCACAGCGATAAATTCCCTGATTCTTTATTTAGAAAAGCCTTTGGTTGTGTAGAAGTCACATTCAATTTGTTGCTTTTTCCTTTTGAGAAGTCTAAATTCTTAGAAAGGGAAATGAAAAAGCAGCAGTGTTCAGTGGTGTTAAAATATTAAGAAAGGAACATGGAAGACAACTGTGAGAAATTAGAGCTGTCTGAAACTACTTGGAACTGTTGACATGGCTCTAAACTACTTGCTAAGTTACTGTAAGTCTGATATATAAATATCTATTATAATATAATATAATGAAATACAGTGTCAGTATGAATACAGTGTAATACTGTGTTATCACTGTCATAATAGCAATAATATGCAGAATTTTCAGTGTAATGAGAAACATATTCCTATAAAAACTGCAAATTGCAACTGCAAACTACCTGGATTTGAGGTTAAAGGATCCTTTTAAAGATTTGGGGATTTTTTTCTGTGCATTTTTAATCCATATTTCTGGCAAAGTTTCAGATTTGCAGACTAGCACAACATTTACCAAAAGTGTGAAATGTCAGCAGTAAATGTCAGGTTACAGTGTCGGATTGTGACTCAGAATTAAAGAGCAAGATCTTTCTTATCTTACCATTTCGCACAAACATAGAACAGTCGAGGAGAAGATGCATGTTGGAGCTTCAGATTTCTCCACCAGCCATAACATCTTACTCCTACACTCCTGCTTTTTCTTGACTTCTTGAAACCTCCTTAATGCTAATCCCCATCGCTCTCTTCACCTGTGTGCGTGTGCAACAAATAGGCTACAGGAAGTTCATAACTGTGGGCAGGAAATAGTTTAAACTAATTCTGAGAAAAGCAAGAAATCAGAGTGAGGCAGTGGTGGTAGATAAGGCTGAGGGCAGAGTGGGGACAGTCAAAGAGTAAATTTTAAAACTTTATCAATAAAATACCCCAGGAATAGTTTGAATGTGAGTGACTGGAAACTTTATTTTAATTGCCATGTGTTGTCTCCCAGGAACTCCTGATCAATACGCCTGTGTGACTTTGTTAAATTTGTTGTCTCTGTTCTCAGGCGTCCTCTGGACTACTACACCATGGAGCTGAGTGAACACGCAGAGGGACTGTCAGACCTATAATCCAGGCTTTGAAATCACTGCGTCTGCATCTGGAAGGTGTCGTGTGCGTGGGAGGACTTGAGCAGAGAGAGCGAGAGACAGGGGTAATCAGAGGTGAATTTGACCTGTGCGTAACTGATTGTGTGGTTGTTTTGAAACGAAAAATGCCACCACAAGTGTCCTTCTCTGTGTCTGCGGGAGATCACTGATGAAAAATGACTTGTAGTTGTCTGTTAACAGCGCAGTTGCATCCAGTGTGTGACGTGATATTTCATGGCACCGGTGACGTCAAAATCAGGCAACCCACGAGTTGAATTTAAAAAGATAAGATAAAATCATATTTAGTGTCCAACCTTTGCCTGTGAACTGTGCTGGTTATTACTTTTAAAGGAAAAGGAAGATAAAAGGGAGGATTTTTTTTTAAATACTTGAGTCCTGAATGGTCATTTTTGTTGACTTGTTTATGTTACTGTGGAAAAAGCCTGTAAATTTAAACAATTCAAACAACCGTGCTCTTGATTTATGCAGGAAGCTCTATCAGTTTAATGAACTTCCCATCATCACATTCTCAGCTGGTACTGCGGTGTTTTAACAACAGGCTTTTTTAACCAAGATAATATTTGTTAAGCTCACATTTATTCTTCAGAATGGGTTGACTTCCTGCTTCATTTTCCCGCTGCGTGCTGTAGTCCAGTTTAGACTTTAGTCAATCTAAGGGCTTGATTGTCTTTTTAAATGTGAATGTCTTTAGCTAACTTGTGATGAGTGTCTGTAACCACTTTTTTATGCTTACGTAAAGCAAACTGTTTACATTTTCTTGATTTGAAAATTAGAAAAAAAGAAAAAGGGGGTATGAAAGGCGGATGTTGAAGTAATTTCTTGAATGAAGTGTATTTGTATCCTGCGATGAGAGACTGCTTGGTGTGTTGAGAAGAAGAAAAAAAAAATCAGCTATTTTATGTTCTTGTGATTTTAGCGGCTCAGAAACTTCTGCTGTGCCTTTGACCTGTGTGTTATTTGATCAGCTGATTCCTCATTTACTAGAGGGAAAGTACAGCCATCTCTGCTGCAGCCATAATGATGTTAGTATTCTCAGGGGGCGGGGGAGGGGGGGGCATTTATACGCAATTTAAAGTGAGAACTCATTGTAGAAATACAGAGAAATTTTGATTGGTTAAGTTGATTTTTTTAATAGATTCTAAAAATCAAAGTTTATACAAAATAATCATCAACTTGCCAAGACAAAGTGCCATGAAATAAACATATATACTTGGATATGCTCCATTTTTGATGATGTCAATGTGCCGCTTGCCTTGTGATGTCGCCTTACTCCTCTGCAGAGGTGCACAGAATTTCACTTTGTTTGCTTTAAATACCTTGGTGAGGAGATTTTCATCCTCAGTGCCATTTTCCTCAGTTCTGATTTCTCAATATTTCTTAATCCTCCCCTGTCAAGCAAAATTAACCCCATGAAATCAGATTTATTAGCAGCAACACTGCGGCTCTCATATAAGTCCATCAGTTTGGTAAAAATGAAAAAACGACATGTAAAACCAGAAAAGTTATTTAAATTAAGGCCTTTTTAGCTTTCAAAGTGAACAAATATGATTTTTTCCCTTGTAATTGTGTTATGCAATATTCTTGAAATGCCTTTTATTGTAAGCTTATATATTTTTAGGTTTTACATAAAATAGTACATATAGTAAGTTTTAAACATAAAGCACGTGGAGGCGAGTGCACCTCAAGATAATATGTTGAGATGCAAATATGTCGACTCTCGAATGAAGTAATAAAAGAAGCTACACAATGCTGAATGTTGCTGTAGCACTTTGGCTCAGAGCACTTGTTTAATGTGGGAATCACATTCATCTCTATATACTGTATTTATATAAAGAGCACTGACAACAATCTATAGAAGTGGAAAAGAACAAAGTGGCAGAACAAAGTTTTTTCACCTCAGTTGCATATTCAGATCAGGAGCAGTAGTCTTCAAATCTTAACATGACTGTAAGCAAAACCAGAAACTCACAAATCTTATTATGGGGCACTAGAAGTCTGTTAACATGCGGTAAATCTTCATGGTCTACTTACACACTGAACAACATGTCACAGGAAACACTGGAAAGAAAACTTTGTATCATCTGCAACCCCGGGTCATAATTTAAAAGCTGTCTTTTCAGTGTTTGCCTTCCAGTTTATTTCCCCTGTTTTCCCTCCAATGTCATGTATGTGTAGCAGGTTTGAAATAAAATAATTCCACAGATGTGCAATTTTAAGTTTCACAGTTGTTCTTCAACCTGTTGTGTCTCGTTCTGTCACTGCTCTCTGTTTGATATGCTCCATTTTCAATATCCAATTACAATCTCTAGGCAGCCACTAAACACCCCCCCCGCCCCGCCCCGCCCCGCCCCGCCCCAGACTACAGTCTGTTCGAAAGTTTCAGATGTGCAGTAGTGCAGCCTGCCCACATCTGTATAGAGGATCATATCTTTGCTCTTGACAGAAATACTTGGTTTGTTTATTCATCATCTGTCTGCAGTAGCACTGCCTGGTGCATTTCTTAACCAAAACTCTTATGCTTATGTCTGGTGAGCCTCAACGCACCAGTTATCATACAACATCTCTTATCTCGGCGCTCATCTGTGCTTCAGCACCCACTGCACAATTGTCTTAAATAGGAGAGATTGAAGACATTGAAGGTTAAGCTCTCAGACCTTGGTCTGTGTCACATTGCCTGCAGTACAAAGCAGAAGTTTTTTTTTTTTTTTTCTTTCTTTTTTTCTTTTCAGTCTTCAACCTGCTAACCACAACACAGGAAAGCAGTGTAGATAGACAGGAAGGAGCTGCAGCATGAAGCAGTGGCTCCCAGCAACTACTGAGTTATGATGACTTCAACTGCTGTGTGTTTGAGACTTGTTTAATGTGCTCATTAGTCCTGTGCTAGATTTCATTCCTTAGCTGTTCCTCAAACTCGAAATTGTCCTACGTCTGCTTTCATGAGAATTATGGTGTTACAATATAAAACATCCGTTTGGGCTGCGTGTTCCTTCCTTTGACACCTATAGACAACTTCGACAAACCCATGGTGAGTTGCCTGAGTTCTGTGGTCTCACACTGCAGCTTGGATTTTTTTTTCTTTTACCTTAACAGCTGCAGATGTTTTCAAAAACTGACTTTAGCCATTAACTGTGCTTCACTTTGCTATAAGCTACTGGAACCTCATAATTTTCTTGTTTTGTTTCATTTACATCTGCTACACATGGCGTTTTCCTTTGCTGTTCAATGCTGCCATGCTAGTTATTTTTTGCTGGTTGCTGATGATGATAATTGTGTAAATTTTACTTGCTCCTCTGTATTTACTGGGTGTTCAACACGGTCAGTCTCGCCAACTTATTTACACTTAGTTAAGTGTTCATTAAGGCGTCTTGTCTGTAAACTTGACAGAGGAAGTTGGAGAGCTGTCTTGATGTATTTGAGGTCTGGGTTTTTTGAATTAGCTTCCTTTGTGAGAATTACGTGATCAGCAGCAAACCACACAGGAAGGCATTTGCGATTTCCCGTGTCTCAGTAAAACATCAAACCTAATTTAAATTTATCTTTGCAGTACTCCTACTGCAGCTATAAACTAATAATAAACTATTTATATACTGCAATAAAATATGCTTTACAAAAGATAAAAAAAGGTCCCAGGTTAAAGTCAAATAGGGAGCTAGAAGAAGTGTCACTGTTGTGAGAGTGTTATGTTATGACACTGAAAGTGTGAAATGTAAGGTCATTAATGGCATGTAATTCCCAGCATGCCTTCCCCACCTTCAACTTGAGGCCTAATCAACCAGATTAATTGAAAACACCTGTGCAGGGCCTTTAAACTGTATTCTTACAGCCAATCTGCAGTTTAGAAATGTATAGGCTATAAGTGATATTTTTCTAATAATGTATCAAATGACAATATGGAAACAATTTGAAAGGAGTCACACAGCGATGAACCTAAAGAGAGTTGGACGAGACCAAAACAGAGGTAAAAGAGAGTGAGTATTGGACCTACATTCATCAGGTGTTTGGAGAGACAACCCCAAATGAAGGCTAAAGTTACTCCGTTGGATGTGGAAAATAAGCCACTATTTACTAACACGTTGGCCATACCAACTTTAAAAGAGTTATTTGTATGTTTCACTATTGCTACATAGCGCGTTAGCATTAGCAGCTGTTTATTTACCAGTATAGAAGAAACATGAGTGTAGTACCAAACTTCATTCATTTCCTCACCAAGAGCTGTCTCCAGCATAGACTGTATATAAAAAGGTCTCCAGCAATGGAAAGCAATGCCAGTTCTAACTCTGTCTGTTGTCTCTGTCACGTCTTTTCTTCTGAAGTTAGCATGCTAACTAGCTAGGCCCGGCCCGTCTCTTCAAGCTCTGATAGGGACAAACTGTAGCTTCCAATCTGCCCTGAAATGACATATCTGAACACTAGATGGCTAAAGTGAACTGCAGCAGCAGTGTATGAATGGATTTTTTTTTTTCAAATATATATATATATACACACAAAACAATGGTGTGAACTTTGAGGAAAGAGAAGGGAAACCAAGTCATGGCCATACTCAAACCTGCATCTCGAACCTTGCAATAAAGCGACGACAATCAATTACATCAAATGCAGATCTGAAGTCAACAAGTAGCAGAATAGATGTTTTTCGTAAATATAGACTTTTCAGCACTGTGTTTGGCAAGGAAACAAGAAGTAATTTAAAAAAGATAGAAGTGGAGCCAATGAAAGTTGAGAATTGAATGTAAAGTAGTTTCAACATGCATTTTTTCCAACACCAAGTAGGCCTCAAATAATTCGTGTTGCTGATATCAAGGCTATTTTATCTTTCAGGCTGTATTAAGTCAGATTTCACAGTACTACTGCTGTCTCAGTTTCTTATGTAAAGAATTATGAATGAAAACTATGAAATGTGCTATACTAGTTAAGTTGGTGTGGAAAGAAAGCTGTATAGCCATCTGTTTGTTAGACCTGCCTCATTGAAATTCAACATTATCAGTGAAAGCAATAGGAGAAATTGTCCTGAATGAGAAATCTCATTTTGATATTCATTTACATTTGTTGCTTCTCAAGACATCCTGAATCAGTAATGCATGACCTAATGCAATTTATAGTAAATTCACATTTGGAGCCATCGGTTACAACTGGGATTGAAGTTCTTTGAAGATATTGAGGCCTTGGTTCATTTCTTCATGTTCCTTCCTCACAACCTGTAATGCCTTTTGTTGTTGTTGCACATGGTGGAAGTAATGCTGTTTCATATTGTTTAGACACAAACAGGAACACCTGGGGGCAGAAAATATCAAACTCTCTCATGGAGAGGAAGGCACATTACGATTCTATCCTGGACCGAAGCAAACGCATTACCTGGCAGGACGACTGCTACGTGGACCTTCAGTCTACGTCCTGCTCTCTCTCTTCACAAGCAGAAACAGAGGGTAAGAGTGTCTTTAACATTGTGGCTTCAGAGTGGGTAATGTCAGGAGCTGCTTTCAACTTTGAGTAGGCACCATACACAGAGACTAATGGAAAAAAAAAAACGTTGCAACGGAAAAACAACTATAACAGCAACTGTACAGTCCCAACTGTAGAGGGTGGGTAAAGACAGCAGTGTTTGGTCCTGACAATCAGTGGGTATAACAGCGTGACTAAAGGGAATTTACATGTATAAAGAAAAGTACATTAATTCAAAACAGAAGCCAGCCAAAGAATGATCTCCAGTTCTATTATAGTGAAGATTAATCATCATTTAAATTGACATTTCAGTGAGGGAACAAGAGCTGTGATAAATGACGTGATGAAATGACAATCTTTCATGGTGTAAGTTTGGCTTCCAAGTGTTCAGATCAGTCGTTTCTAGATAGTCTTTAAAGTCAAGTTGAAGAAGATTTTGAATTATATTGTGGGTTATTGTGTAGGGAAGACTGGTGAACACTGAGCTTGGTGGGCTTTTGAATGTGGTGGGTAAAAAAACTGTACAGTAAAAAAGTGTCTACGTCTTGGCTTGTGAGAAAAATGAAATGTGAAATTATAAAGGTCTAACTGGTGACTGATGTCAACTGCAAAGAGACTGGTTGGAATATGTCTCTCTCTCTGTCTATATATATATATATGTGTGTGTGTGAGAGAGACTGCGGGGGGGAAACTGTTCAGGAAGCTTTTAAGTGCTAGAAATTATTTTGATCTTTCTCAAGAATTGAACAACTCAGTTATTGAAACGATTACCTGGACAATTGCCACATGCATGCCAGGGAGAGCTTTTTACTGATGCCACTTTAGACAAAAGTAAATTTTTCAGGTGTCTATACTTTCAAATGAATGAATCTAAATGTGTGTTTGATTTTAGTTGGGTTGTAAGTAAAGCAGGCAGAGTTCCGGAAAGTTTTCTATTCTCTCCTAATTTTGCTGAAAACCTACATCTGATGTGTTTAAATGCCACTTGGTTTTATTGAAGACATTTTAAAAAACAGCTCAGCACGGAGATTCGGGTTAATTCAGTATGCTAACATGTTTACAATAGCAATGCTAACACACTGATGTTTAACAGGTTTGATGTTTACCATGTTCACCATCTAAGTTTAGCAGGTTAGAACACTTGCTAATTAGTACCAAACATAGTATAAGTGATAGTGCAGATGAGGGTGATGGGTATGTCATTAGTTTTGCAGGTATTTGGTCATAAACCAAAATATTGGATAAATTCAAGTTTATTGATGATGATGGCACTCAGGGAAAAGTCAGGGGGTTTGTACACACAATATCTAGTGTATGCTGTCTGTCCTGGAAGGAGGCTCCATCCTCTGTTGCTCCTCCTGAGGTTTCTTTCATCATTTCACCTATTTAAAGGTTTATTCGGCTCAGGTTTTCCTTATCAAATCAAGAGTCTACAGATATAGGGTGTCATATTTATATATATATATATATATATATATACAGTATATATATATACACACGTGTGATATTTGGCTATATATAAATAAAACTGTCTTGACTTGACTAACTTGTTAGGATTCATCCTCTGGGGATCATGAATACCTAGACGCTCATTGCTATCCATAGAGCCACGCCACCAGCATGACAAAAAGAAGAGAGATGGTGGTTGGAACAGGATTAGGAAAAAGGAGTGTGTTTGTGCACGTTATAGGGAGGATGATCAATATACAGTTTTTGGGGGTTTTTTGGGGGTTTTTTCTCGAAGAAACCATCAAATGAGCAGGATGAACCTGTCCATATGCATGAAATTCACAGTAAAGAGAAAAAGAAAAGAGAAATGAAAAAGAAGAACAGACATTTATCAGAATTACAGGTATGTTGCAACTGCATTACCCAATAGAAAAAGGAGAAGTACAAATGGTGAGGCAGTGAGGATCAAAAATGAGCCCTCAGACTCATGACGTCGCTTTTTAAAAATACATTTAATTGGAAAATGTATGTTCCTTATGTGCACATAATGCAAAACACCAGCATGTATCCTTTTATAAGTGTAGTGTAGAGTTTTTAGTGACTGGCAATGTTTTTTCAGGACTCTCTGCAATGAGATCTTTCCCAACGTGAAGAAGTATTACTCTGGGTCAGACTAAACTATTGTCATTGTTCCTTGTCAACCACAATATCATGACTTAAGAGTTTTCTCTGCTCTCTGCTCTGTTTTGGTTTAGATCTTAGCTGGATCAAAAAGCATCAAGACGAGCTGCGACGCTTCACTTCAGCCTCCTTCCTGGAGGAAATGTTAGCCCACCTGAGAAAGGTGAATGTGTTGAGTTCAGCTGAGGAGACCAAGATCAAGGAAGCGGGCCGGCTACAGGACCAGGTTAATATGCTCACAACTACAGTCAGTGGCAAGGACACTCAAGGCTCTGATGCCCTCCAGGGTTTCGTAGAGAGCTCAGATTCTCAGGTGGCCCAGCTCATCATAAACCACGGTAAGGGACTTGAAATGGGATTTGATCTCTGTGTTGGTAATTCATTTAAAGCATGAAGGAAAAACTGTTATCAGCAAGTAGTTTAGGCATCCAGTTGCTCAAATGGTAGAACAGATCATGCAGTAATAGCAGGGGGTGGTGGTTTGATTCTTTAATTCCTGTACAGTCACAAACTGCTCCTCATGAGCTGTTCGCTGCTGTCTTCAGTGTATGTGTGAGAGTAAATGTAACATGCTGTGAAGCACTTTGCACCAGTGCTATGTAAATGCATTTCATTTCCTGCTCCAACTTCCTGGCAAACAATAAAAAAACCTATTTCTTTCAATTACTATTTTAACTAACTAATCATTTTTCTCATCACTGACACTAACCTCAGTTAACTTTTTTAACAGATTACATGGTGAAGGAGCACAAAGAGGTGCTTTTACGTCGATATGAGCAGTGCAGAGACAGAGATTCAGTCAGCTGCCCCAAATTGAACATCTCGGCAAGAACCTTACTTCTGGTCGACGGACTTTCTGACATCCAGCAAAAGGAGCATGACCTGATGCAAGTTGGGGCGACTCAAGGAGGGAAAAGAAATCATCTCAGACAGCTGGGGCTGGCCAAGCTTTTGGAGCCCCTGACGCGGGTCAGTTTGCCTCCCAGGGTCTCTCTCACAGTTGGAGTCGCCGGTATTGGCAAGACCACCTGGGTCAGACACTTCATCAGACAGTGGAGCCAAGGGGCCATCTATTCAGATGTGAGCTTCGTCTTACCTTTTACCTTTTGTCAGCTGAACTCACTGGAGAAGCTTTCAGCTGAGAAATTGGTAAAAATGGCTTTTCCTCATTTAACAGACCCCAATCTGGTCTTGAGCAGCTCCTGTCGGACACTGCTCATACTTGATGGTTTGGATGAATTCCGCTGCACATTAAATTTTTCTGATGCAGCACCCTGCAGTGACCCGAAGAAAGAAGTGTCCATTGACGACTTAATTACTAACATCATCCGGGGGAATCTGCTGCCTGACGTAGCAGTGTGGGTGACTTCCAGGCCGGGAGTGGCCTCGCTCATCCCAGGAGGACTGGTAGACAGGGTGACTGAGATCCCAGGATTCAGCCCAAAGGACATCCAGATCTTCCTAAACCACCACTTCTCCGAGAAGGATTTCGCCAGCAAAATATGGGCACACTTGGAGTCCCATAAGATCTTAATGGTGATGTGCTACATACCATGCATTTGCTGGATAGTAGCTGATACTCTCATGTACATCATGCAGAGTGAAACACAGGAGAGCCTTCCAAGGACTTGCACTGAGCTTTACGCCCACTTCTGTTCCATGAAGGCAGAAGTAGGCGAACCAAGAGGCAGGGAGCCTGTGAAAACGGAGCAGCTTCATGGAAGCAATCGTAAACTGCTGGGGAATCTTGGACGACTGGCATTTTATGGGCTCCTCAAACACAAGTACACCTTCAGTGAGCAGGACCTCAGGGCCTATGGGATAGATCTACTGTTAACTCAAGGCAGTCTTGGTGCAGGAATTCTTGTTCGGGAGGAGTCAGCCATATACACAACCTATCGGTTCACACATCTGACTCTGCAGGAGTTTCTTGCAGCTACTTTCTACCATATCTCCTCCAAGCGAGCCATCTTTGACTTGTTCTCAGAGAGCACCATGTCCTGGCCTAAGATCGGTTTCCAGAATCACTTCAGAAGTGCCTTTCAGCATGCACAACAGGCTGAAGAAGGTCATTTGGATGTGTTTGTGCGCTTCCTGACAGGCCTGCTGTGCCCAGTGGCACTGAAACCTCTCGCTGGGCTTTTGGCCCTTGGGAAAGATGATGGAAATCAGAAGGGCTGGGCAGCAGGATTTTTACAAGGCCTCTTGGACAGCGGGGGTGCTGTGGTGTCCCTGCGTGCAGTCAACCTGGCTTATTGTTTACAAGAACTGCAACACACAGAGCTGTTGAGGAATGTAGAGGATGATTTACGGCTTGGTAGTCTGGCAGGGAAGTTAAGTCGGGCTCATTGTGTTGTGCTGGGCTACCTGCTGCATGTGTCTCCAGAGTGCAGCGAACAGACCAACCTTACAGGCTCTCTGAACTACGCCACAGTGAAATGTTTGCTCCCACAGTTGCTGTACTGCAGCCATCTCAGGTCAGGTCCCCAAAGCACTGTCTCCCAAGAAACTAAGATTCAGGAGACGGATTGAAGGGTGAAACTCACGTTGTTTTATGTTCAACAGGTTGGAGAATAATCACTTCAAAGATGATGTCATGGAATTGCTGGGAAGCCTCCTGAGCGCCAAAGACTGCCATATTCAGAAGATAAGGTGAGGTCACACTTACATTTCTCACTCCTTATTGAGGTAAAGCATCATCTGAAGAACATTTTACAGACCTCTATCAAATGAAGTTGCCTGATTGCTCACATACAGTACATGGTGAAACTTTAATTATGATTTGGTGTTCGTCTTGTTGAACACAAGGGTGTCAGAGATGCTCAGTGATTATTCTGCGGTTG
Source organism: Seriola dumerili (assembly GCF_002260705.1). Classification (NCBI taxonomy): domain Eukaryota; kingdom Metazoa; phylum Chordata; class Actinopteri; order Carangiformes; family Carangidae; genus Seriola; species Seriola dumerili. The sequence goes on from NW_019174323.1 coordinate 12,689,639, forward strand.
TAGGATTGTCATTAATATTTTGCACCATATGATTGTAACCACTTTTATTCACCCCCTCAGTTTGGCAGAAAACGCCATCAGCAACAAAGGAGCCAAAGCACTGAGCCGAGCCCTGTTGGTGAACCGGACACTAATTTCTCTCAAGTGAGATCTTTTTGTTTCTTTTGACATATGATTCAGTACAACTGAATTAAGTGAACGAACATAACCTTTGGAGTTCATAAGAGGGAAACTGGTATGCTTCTCCCGCACTAAGCTTAAGTTGGGTGCCTAAAGAAAAAAAAACTACAATGTCAAAGTTTCCCAAAAGCAGATCATGCTATACTATAGTATAAACCACTGCATGCTTAAAGCTACACAAGACATGTTTGCTTGTTGGCAGCGTATATATGACAGATACAGACAGGTGACAAATTAAAGGAAAAACCTGAAAAATGAGTGAAGAAACAGGATGACAGTGCCTCCATCCATCGGGCACGAGGCGTCACTGAATGATTTGATGAGTATGAAAATGATATGGCCCAACACCTTACTAAGACATACTTCCTTTCATTTTTCACGTGTGTGTGTATGTTCTGGTGAACAGCTGTTAAATATACTATTAATGGTAATATAATATTTGATAAACATTTTGTTGAATACTTCCTAGTCTGTGTAGTTTTATATTATAGCACACCAAAATTACAAGGGAGGCAAAAGTTCCAAAATTGCACCTTCTTGCAGCTATTTTGGAGAAACATAATTCACTCGCAGATTTCGACTTACTTATTACTTTGAGGTGAAGTGGTGTTCTGTAGATATTGGTCCCTGAAGTTCACTTGTGCATTTTTTTTAGATGACAATTTTGTCTTATATACTGCAGCTTTTAGAAGTAAAAGTCACAGTTTGTGCTTATCTCCTAGTCCCTGAATTGCTGTAGTTCTTATGGTCTATGTCTTCATATTTCACAGGCATATAAATTGTTATATAGTGTTTAAATTACTACTGTACATTGCTTTACATCATCTAACCATCTATTTATAATTTAGTCTCCGGAACAACAATATCGGCTCCAAAGGTGCAAAGTTCCTGGCAGAAGCTCTGAAAATGAACCAAGTCCTGGTATCGATCAAGTGAGTGTAATTGCTATAGATTTTGGTTTATGCACACAGTGATCCTACAAAATGCCAGGATAACATTTGATGTTCTTAACCCCAGCTTCCAGAACAATGCCATTGAGGAGGAAGGAGCTCAGGCCCTTGCAGAAGTATTGCAGTGCAACCGCAAATTGGTGTCGCTGAAGTGAGTATTGTCTGTGCTTCACTTGTGTTGGTTGCATGTCCTGTTTATATTATATTACGAAGAATCAGTGAATTTCTCTTTCATGCATGTATTGATTCAGTGTACGGAAGAATACAATTGGAGCAGGTGGAGCCAAGAGGATTGCGAATGCACTGAAGACAAACCGGACTCTCACAAAGCTGATGTAATCTTATTTTCATATATGCACTTACTCTACTGGTCTCAACTATATCATACTGTACCTGCTATTTAGCTGTTATAATTATGCAAACATATTATACATTCAGTTCAGTGGATTAAAGACTTCAAGCTGTTTGTATTTTTCTATATTCTTGACATTTCGTCGTAGATGTTTAGGAGTAAAGTAGCTCACTAATAGACTAACGTTTTGCTCGTTTACCACTGAACCTGTTTTGGGTTACATATTATCCCTCGCGATGAATGAAATTCTTAATCTGCTCAGTCTGTTTTTGTTCTCATCTCCAGCCTTTGTAGCAACCAGCTTGGGGACAAAGGAACAGTGGCCCTGGCAGAGGCTTTGACACTCAACCACACTCTGCTCTCGCTTCAGTCAGTACCTTCTACACAAGAATGCATTGTAGCCTCCACATCACCCATCACCTTCTATTCAGAAGTCTAATCCATTTTCACATTGAGTTATTATACTTTGGTTCATATTTATATACTGTCTTACTTTTTGCAGACTTCAGAGTAACTCGATCAGCAACAGGGGGATGACTGCCTTAACCAAAGCACTCAGGCTGAACCGTGGCCTTGTCTCCTTAAAGTGAGTGTTAAAGTTGAAGCTTCTCGCTGTTTGACTGGATAGCTTTCCTGCGAGACTAATATCTGTAATCACACTTAGTGGCGTAAAATCGATACTACTCCTCTATCTGCCCAGTAAATGTAGAGAGCCATAAGTCCTGATGTGAAGTCCAGGACGGCCTTTGCTCCACAGTGCGAGCTCTCCTTCAGCATTTCATTCCTGCCTGTCTTTATTTTATAGTTGTAATTATAGATGACATGAGTTGCTGGTTGAGGGATTAGAGAGAGCCAAGCTACTTGGTGCCTCCTTTCCCCAGTCTTTATGCAATGCTAAGCTAAGCTGTAGCTTCTTAATTACTATACAACATGAGAGTGTATTGATCTCTTCTCTTTAAAAAAAGAATATAATATATCCCAAAATGTCAAACTATTCCTTTAGAAAAATAGCCATTAATACGATATTGGGACTAAATAAATACTGTATGTTAATTAATACTAGTCAATACGATACGACACTGACAGTGAGAGTTCCTTGGCATGGAGATTGTTGGGAATACTGTGACTTCTTAACCCTTCCGTTCCTTTTCCATGTATTTCCTCTGTGTGGTTAGTTTAAGGGAGAACTCCATCGGGGTGGAGGGAGCAAAGAACATGGCCCATGCCCTCCATGAGAACAACTCTCTACAGGACCTGGAGTAAGTCGCCTCATTAATAGCAGTACATCGTGTAATGCTCCACAGAGGCATGGTAATATCCGACTGTTCAGTAAATGTCGCTCCCCCAGACTATGTTGTGTCACTCAGGGCTATTGCATGATGGAAAACTCAAGACATTTGGTGACATTGTCCACTTAACAGTCATGGTATTAATCTATTCCAGTTTTTATGATCATTTGTGTAATCACCTTTTCCCAATTAAAGTGAGAGGGATTTTCAAACTTGAAAGCCACATGTTTTACACATAACGTGAACGAGAATGAAGTATTTCACACTCTTCTGTAATACCTAACCTTGTGCTTGTGTTTTTCACAGTATTCTGTCTCTTTTTCACTCTGTAGTTAATGTGTGTGTTTGTGTGTGTGTGTGTGTGTGTGTGTGTGTGTGTGTGCATTCCAGTCTCACAGCCAACCTCTTGCATGATGATGGTGTTCAGGCTATAGCTGGCGCAATCAAGTTTAATCAAGGCCTCACCTCTCTGCAGTAAGTGAGGCTTGTAATGGAAATTCAAGCATGCACATAGATACATATATTGTCCTGTGAGTAAATCTGGCGTCACTTGTATTGAAAAGGTTCCTTCCATGCCACAATAATGGTGCCAAAATAAAATGAACAGGTTTGATCCACTCCACTAGCATCAGGATCATCTTGATACTAGCTGCTTTTAAATGTAAATAAGTTTTATGTGATCATATTTCTACCAGAGATTTGTAACCATTTGTAAAAAAAAAAAAAAAAACA